>NC_060901.1:8501012-8801012 GCF_014805685.1 Silurus meridionalis | reverse complement strand
TTCGATGAAAGTTAGTACATGTATGCTGAGAGAGAGAGAGAGCAATTTGGAAAGCCACCAATGGGAGAGCAGTCCTTTGAGAAGCAACAGTATTGATCTTTTCAAGTGGCCAGGCCATTGTGGAGCTGGAATAATGTGTAATTTGGCTGTTCCAGTAAGGTTTATGTTGAAATAGTACTATTTTTTTTCCAGTGCTTTCTTTCTTTTTTTTTTATTCAACTGTGGAAAATTACACTGCAAATCAATTTTTCTATCATCGTTATTAAAGGAGTAAAAATATGAGATGGCCACAATTACGGTTACAACAAGGCAAAGGATTGCGGTATAACAGGATATAATGGTGTAATATTGATATCATGGTCATTATTACCGTGGTCAGTCTGAACGCTCGACTCTGATTGGCTGGATTCTGAAGGGCTGGAAGGTTCCGGTCAGTTAAATCACCGTTCTTTATTTGTAACTATAGTAGCACACAGTTACAGCTGTATAAAGAGTGAGTCAGCTGTTGTAAACATGATGTAATGATCTTGATTGGCGTAAATTTCTGAGGGTCATGTAACCTATAAGCTTAATATAGTGATTTTGATGAATAGGTTGAGGCACAAGATGCAATTGATAAAATGGAGAAGAAAACGTTAAAAGGAGAAACCTGATGAAAAGCAGCCATGGAATTAACTCCAAGAGCTTCACTATTATTAGAGACGTATCATGGACGCACATAATTCTGAAACAGTCTTTCTCTCTTACACACATACTCTCTCTTTTTCTAATATCTTATTAAAATCATAATAAATGCAATCTTATGGCACTGTTTTTTTCTTGGGGAGAAGTCTAGATTTAATGAGCTGTATTTATGAAAAAGATAATTAATTGTTATTTTGGTCTATTAAGTCTGTTATAAGTCTGAAAACAGCAGCAGCTTTTTTTTGTTACTACTGCCAACAGACTCTGGTATCAGTGGGAAAATCCACAGCTAGGTGTGTGTTAAACCATTAAAAGGCACTCCTTGCTATGAATGATCTCTTACATAATGTCATAATCACCTTTGCTGAGCTCGATATCTTAAAATCTTAATTTTATTTAATTGCTAATAGACTTAAATTATATAGAAAAATGTTCATGAACACCTGACTTTTCCAGCCATGTGGACTAAATGGACTATATTCCAGCTAAATGGACAAAAGTACTGGGACACCAGGCTTTTCCAGTCTTATGTGCTTATTTCTCAAGCTGTTACTACAAAGTTGTGGGCACACAATTGTATAGATCGTCTTTGGATGTGAATGTTTTCCCTCACTTGAACTAGGAGACCCAAACCTGTTGCATCAACACACAATTTCTGTTCCAGCAATGTATGCAAAGTCAGAAAAAATCCGATCTCAACATCTTTGGGATGAATTGAACGCTGACTGGACCTCAGGCCTCCTCACCCCATCTACATTATTAGTATACTTTACTTACACCCTTTGTGGTGGAATGATTACAAATTTCCACAAGCACACTCCAAAATCTAGTGGAGATTATTATAACAGCGAATGGGGACTACATGTGGAATGGGATACTCAAAAAACACATTCCAATTTTATGGTCAAGTGTTTATGGTCAAGAAACTTTTTTTTAAATAGTGTAAGTTGTGTGTTTACATTAACACAATTCCTATTGCCTGGTGCTTTTTTTTTTAGGACACAAAGCATTTTTAGTGTTCGATTAGAAAGAAAACACTATATTAGGTCTTCACTGAGATGTTCATTTACTCTGGGAAGGTTCAAATAAGTTTCCCAGTTTTCTTGAAAAATCTCTCTATTTCTTGCCCTCTCTTGCATTTTCTCTTCCTCTTCCTCCCCCTTCCCCCCTTCTTTTTCTCTCACATACCTTAGCCAAGAAAATTCAGAAAACAGCAATCTTCATGACATTTGTGTCAGTGAAACGATCTCGTCAGATTCTAGGAATGTGAATTTAAATGAATGCTAATTCCGCCTTTATGGTAAATAGTTTGCGATCGTTTTCTTAATGTGTGACAAAGCAAACCAGTCACATTACACATAGATTACCATTAATTATCACACATAACTGAATGAATTTCTAGAACATTTGGTATGTAATGTGTGAGCATAGCAAAACGATTTTGCTCTCGCTTGTCACATTTGATGTAGTTGTCCAGTCAGTCCACAAAGTGGAGCTGTAGGATTGGTGATTAAGGAGCACTGCACCGATCCTCTTTCCTGTCTCACCTCTGCTGGAGCAGCTTCAGATGCTAGCGAACACATCAGCAGAGTGAATAATTCATCACGGTTCAAGATCTCAGCGTGTACCGTAAGACTATATGACGGCATATCGCATCTTAGTAGGTTGTTGTTTTCTTGTAAATATGCTTACGGTAGCAAGCATCTGTCCTCATAGCAAAAAAGAGTAATATGTTACTGCCACTAACCACTAAATCAATTCTCTACCAGGAATAGACGAGGAGAAAATGGGCCTGGAGCGTTTACATGGAACTTGTGGGCAGCCATTTAAACATTTTGGACATTGAGGGGGACGGTCTGTGCAACGAGCGTAGGAGAACAAATATCATCACCTAGGGCTCTGTAGCTACTTGTTCACAATAAGAATGTATCTCTGTAAAGCAATGTGTGCTTCAAAGATAATACTATGACCTTTCAGGGCTTTCAGAAATGAAAACTTAAAGGACTATAAACTATAAAGGAATGAGAGTGAGATCTGTACTGTGTTCTGCACGTATTTAAGAGCTGCATGAAATCCACTTGCAGTGAATTGTGGTGTGTTTAGATGCATGGTGGTGTCGGTTGGGCAGAAATAGAAATCCGAGGTTGGTCTGCTTCCGCGGTTCACTTACAACATAGATCCAAACACAATCACAATGGACAAACGTTTGTGGACACCTGCCAATAAGATACATATGTCCTTTTTTATGTACATCCCATTCCACATTTAGTCCCCATTTGCAGTTATAATACCCTCCACTCTTCTGTTCCACTGGATATAAGTGTGTGCTTGTCTTCATTCAGCCACAAGTGTGTTAGTAAAGCCAGGAACTGATGGAGGATGAGGAGGCCTGGAGTGCAGTCAGCAATTCATCTCAAAGGTGTTCAATTGGGTTATTGTCAACTGAAGTCAGATCTCCAAAGCAAATCTTCATGAAGCTGACTTTGCAGACTTTGTTGGAGCAGGTTTGGAGCTGGAGCTGGCTTTGTGCATTGATGCAACAGGTTTGGATCTCCTTATTCATGTGAG
The DNA here is from genome assembly GCF_014805685.1 of Silurus meridionalis. Classification (NCBI taxonomy): domain Eukaryota; kingdom Metazoa; phylum Chordata; class Actinopteri; order Siluriformes; family Siluridae; genus Silurus; species Silurus meridionalis. The sequence goes on along the minus strand of NC_060901.1, from coordinate 8,797,760 downwards.
GGAAAAATGTAATGTTCAAGGGCAAGAATGAAAAATGCACAGGACAATGTTTTTTCTCCTGTGTTAATTTGCTAAGCTAAATAGCTAATCGGAGTTCTCTTTCTCGCCGACGAGCTCCGCCGCTGCTCAACATGCAGAAAAAACTACAGCCTAGATTAAAACTCAAGTAATTAATCTGTTTTAAAATGTAAGAAGTAGAAAGTACAGATATTTGTGTAAAAAATATAATGAGTGAAAGTAAAAAGTATGAAAAATAAATAGTGAAGTAAAATTAAATAAAATCTATTTAAGTACAGTAACCAAGTATTTGTACTTCATTCCTTTACATCTCTGCTGCCTTGTAACCTAAAAGATAGTGGGAGAGGTCAAATGGTTCAGGATGAGTGACGGTTCAATGCTGTGAGATGTGGTGCTGGTACAGTTGTGGCTTTGTAGGTGAACATCAGTGATTTAAATCTAATGCGGGCAGCTACAGGATGCCAGTGGAGGAAATGCATCAGGATGGTGTGGGAGAACTGCATTCTGGATCAGTTTCAGGGCTCAGAAGTCTTGAGTTGATGAGGGACTGAACAAGCACCTGTGTGGAAAGAAATGGATGAATTCTATTGAGATTATAAAGTAGAAATCTACATAAGCATGTTAGATTAGCAACGTGAGAAGAAAGAGACAGTCAGTTGTCTGTAGTTAGCCTAAGGTTGCTTATTGAGATCGCTGTTGAGATCGGAGACTTGTTCGTAGAGACTGGAAGATCATGACATCGAGATTATAGACATGAAGACTATATTAATGAATGATCAACTCCTACAGGTTTGTTTTCTGGCCCACTTGCCCCTCAGCCAAGTTTATTTTTGTGCAGAAGGACACTAAACCACAAGGATCGAATTCCCGATGAATATCTGTGAAAGTTTTTGTACTATGCAAAAACTAACATTGAGATTAGCGCTATGAGACCTGCAGTGGCGAGTGTCTGCTGTGTTTCAGCTACTATCATCAGTTTCGACACTTCGGCTTTGTCTAAGCTAGTAGGAAATAGGAGGAAGCTCGTAAATTAACTCATGGGTTTTTTCATACAAATAACAGCAGGAAGCTTGAATAAACTATCTAAAAACGCGTATCTGCATTCTTATAAAAAACGACACGTTCTCAGCTGAGAGGAACATTCTTCAGTTCAGTACACTCTCACTTTATCTGACTTGACTCTGCAGTGGCATCATGCTGACGCAACCGAAGCAAAGCCCAGAGACTGCTGCTTTTTTGTTGTTGTTGTTGTGTGAAATAGGCTGTTTTAAGGCAAGTGATAGCGTGGAGGAGTGCGAAAGGTGAGAAATCAAGCTGTGGCTTGCTTGATTCCAGATAGAAAAAAAACTATGCTAAAATGAGGTACAACATTTTTTTTTTTTTTTTTAGACTTTTTTTTTATCTCTCACGAAAAAAGCAACAAACTCGCTTTTCGTTTGCAGCGAAGAGAACGGCGAGGTTAACAAGCTAGATGAGATATTGGCTCGATGCCTGCCGAGCCTGAATGCGTTTTTTTGTTTTTTTTGTTCTGATTTTACTTTGTCTTTAATGGCTCAGCTGTGTGAGAGATGTGTGTGTGTGAGCATTATGTTCCAAATGTTCAAAGGGAACCACTAATTAAACGCATGAGGAAAAGGATCAGTGAAAACATGTAGGTGGTAAATGTGAGTCTGCTCCTTTTAAAACGTCTTCTACCTGAAGCCCGGTGGAGGTTTTTTTTTATTCTCATATCTCAAAATCAATAGAGGAAAAGGGGGAAATGTGCTGCTTGAATGCAAGTAAAAGATCCCACACAGGTAGCTGGAGAGAGAATGGTGTGGAGGAAACTGAAAAAAAGGAGTTTTTATGTTCAATCAAAAGAGATTTTGAATTAGATTTTCTGTTGGAATTGGATTAGTTCAGAATTTCTTTATTGCTCTCGCTTTATAAAATGGTTTGATTCATTCATTTGTAGCATCGAGGATTTTCTTAATTCATTTAATAGTGTGGTGAGATTGTTCATTCTTTTTAGGAGAGCTTGTAGGTCAGAATTCGTTCTGTCATGGACAGGATTGGTCAAGATTGTCTGTGAGAGCAAGCCAAATGTGGAATTTGGTCAGGAGAATGCAGGACTGGGATGTCAAAACGTCACAACGACGTATAGGCTCATAAAAAGATTTATCACGATATTCAGTGAATATCAGGACATTTACGACAGACGCCGCTATCCAGAGCGACCTATAGTTTAGGGCCTTGCTCAAGGGCCCAGCAGTGGCAGCTTAGTGGTGATGGGATTTGAACTCACAACCTTCTGATCAGAAGTCCAACATCTTAATCAGTGAGCTATTTATTGCCACTTCAGCATTGCTTATCATCAGTATACTGTAAAAGGAACTTGTTTCATAGATGTTACACCGCCATTAAATATTTATGAGGAAATCTCTTCACAAGTAGGACTCTTTCTATGATTAAGAATTCATATTCATATTCATATTCATTTATTCAAATATAATCAGAAGCTGTTTCAACCTCCATGTCTGGCATAACAGCTTATAAACGTACAGTCATACAAACACCAGGATAATCATTTGTAAACATTTCTCACAGTACATTGGTGTACCATTCCAAACTTTACATTGGTGTACCATTCCAAACTTAACTTTTTCAGACATTTTATATCAATGTAAACCAGTCTGTTATAAGATTAGTCAGGACACTGCCAGGTTTCTGTATGTAGAGAAGTTCGGAGTTTAGCTTGGGGTGGACAGGGAATGGGAAAGGTAAAAGAAGATTTTATTTATTTAATTACTTAAATTGATTTATATTTAGAGGTCGACTGATTCATCGGTTTTGCCAGTTGATTATTTGACTGCTGGAACTATCGACTATCTGCAAAAATCTAGAGGCGAATCACTGACCCCACGTGCTGTTTGTTTTTTACACTTATGACCGCGTGCTGCACGGTGAGAGCTATATTATATTTATTATTTACATACAAATGTAAAATTGATAAATAATAAAAAAAATGTGCATATAATTATTTATCAATTAAGATTCATATCATTTATCAAATATTTATGATTTAGTACATTTTTTTTTTCTTTATTTTTGTAATCAAGTTCAGTACTTTTTTACATGGAGTTTTTAAAAGTTGAAAAGTTGAAGTTGAAGTTAACGAGTTGAAAGTAGGAGGCCTGGATGCTCTGATGCTACACATGCTAATTCAGGCATTCTCTGCTGATCTTACCTGGTGCTGAGCAAGTATTTTAATCACGTTTCCGTTGCATGCTGGGAGGTATGTCATGCGTACAGAGTTTCTCATTATCTTCCAGCAACATGCTCGATGAGCAGATGGTTCTTGGACTATGCTAATGTATTCGGAGTAAGACAATACCCTTAAAATCTTTAAGCTGTTCTGCAGCAAGATGGATACAGCTCGTGTTTCTGGCAATGTGTAATAACCATATTGATTTATTTGTACTTTCGCCAAGTTTGAATGTTTTGCATTGCATTCAAAATCATAGTCAGTCTTACTGTATATGCTCGAGCTACTCAAGGTACAATAGGACTGTTATAGTCGGGTTTCTACACCTCTATCCCAGAAACTCCAAATGCTGCAAATCCGGAAATGGCCTGCATTTTTGTCACACTGTATGAGTGAAAAGTGCTTTGAAGGACATGGGGATAACACCCCAAATCTCTCCATTCTCACCGAACAGAAATTCATTTTTAGCTTTTTTTCATGCCCTTCGAGGTCGTAGTTCTTTCACTGTTGAGTCTGTTAACACTGTTGAAACCTTTTGTTTATCAGCAACACCTCTCAAACACAAACCACCAACCCTAAAGGTTATTTACAGAATTGAAAGAATGGCTGCGTCAATGCGTGAGATTTGATCAGGGCGGTTTTTGTACCGTGTGCCCCTGCACCTAATTACAGGGCTTTGTTCTGTATACAGCATTGCAGTGTTCTTTCTGTGGAGTACAAAGGAAGGAGTGATGAGGATGTGATAAGCAGCATGATGTGATTCAGGGATGTGTCAGGTCCCAGAAGAAATGAAATGTTTGAAGCTGGTGCTTAATGACACTAAGAGAAAATTAGTGCTGTCCGGATGGCAGGGGCACTAGGGTAGACTGATGTTTGGGAATGTTTAGGTATATGAGGTTGTATCAAAAAGTTCTAAGACTCACTCTGTTTACAAGAAAGTACTTTATTAATCTACATTTACACAGTATCACCTTAAAATAGTCTCATTTGCACAGCGCTCCCAGCTTTCCTGCCCTTCTGGAATATGTCTTAAAGGCCTTATTTTCAAAGCGTCTCAAGCACCTTCTGTGATTCTCCGCACTGGTGTCAAAACAGCGACCTTTGAGCTGGATCTTTATCTTCTCATAAAAGGGGGGAAATCCACAGGAGCCAAATCTAGCAAGTAAGGTGGGTCAGGAGGTAAGATCATATTGTTTTCAGCGAGAAACTTCCATGTGAGGAGAGCTTGCTGACAGAGTGCTCACGTAGTCAGAATAGCAGACGTGGTAACGCATGTAATCAGAATAGCACAGCTCCCTGACTTTTAAAATCTGGTGCTCCCTTTGACTGTGCGTGCAGCCTTGTGCTGCCATCTGTTGGCGTGTTACAAAACTGGTTGCAAAACTTTTTTTTATAAGAAACCACAGACTTTCTTATATGGGTGTGTAAACAATACATATATTGGATATATTCCAGGCCTTATTACAGTTTTCTAAGAAAGCTTGACTTATGATTGGGATGTTGGTGGGGGTCTATACTTTATTAAGATTCGTATGTGCTTTTTGAATATTCTATTTTACAGCCTCTATTTGCTGTTATTTTACCTCCATTCTTCTGGGTAGATGTTCCACTAGATTTTGGAGTGTGCTTGTGGAGAGGTAAAGAGGCCTGGGGTGCAGTCAGTGTTCTAATTTACCCCAAAGTGTTCAACACTGTTGCGGTCAGAGCTACTCAAGATCTTTCACTTAAAAACTATTAAAAGCATTCTGTATCTTCATGGAACTGCTTTGTGCACAGGGATATTGTCATGCTGGAACAGGTTTGGGTCCCCTAGTTCAATTTAATTTAGGGCTGCAACAAACGATTATTTTGGTAACAGATTAATCAGACAATTATTATTATTTATTTGTTGTTTGCTGCTTTTAGATTTAGTGTTTTGTTCGCCTCGGTTTAATTAAATCCATCACTGTCACCACAGAACAGATCCAGTGCAACTGTCCTGAAGTTAGTAAAAAAACAGTTTCACATGATTGGCACACTATACCAATTTCACATGATGAGGATTATATAGTTTTTGCTTACCGTGCTGATGTTTTGCCTTCATCCCTGGCACCAGAGTGTTTTTTTTTTCATGGGCTAATGCATCACTGTGATACTTCCATACCACATAAGCTCCGCTTTGCATAACTTCCAGGTACAGTTTTCTTTGTTGTGTTTAATATAAAATGCTCCCATGCCTTGGATGACTTGGGACACACTTTTTACTGCTGCCAGTTGACTCTGTACTGTCCGGCATTTTCCCAGGTGGCTGTGTTATCTTACAATCACGCAAACCTGTAACTTGAGCAGCCCAACTAATCGATAATGGCATTTGTTGACAACTAATTTCTTTATCGATTGTTTGTTGCAGCCCTAATTTAATTCTTTTGCATCCCAAAACATACTATTGTGTTTCTCGAAGTTTATGGTAACAGTTTGGAGTAGAAACACAAAGTCTGAAGTCCCAATGCCTTTGTCCTCATTGTGTAGGTTGTGGGATCACAAGCCTTCATTCCCCTGTCGGTCAAAATGCATTAGATTTTTGTGACTGGTGAGTCTAATGTCTGTGGAAAACTGAGAAGTAGTTTGATGAGTGTGTTGACTTTTCATAAACAGTTTAAAATGATTCAGAGACTTATTGAATGGGCCTTATCCCTGTGCTGTTGTACAATTGAATAGACTTTAGTGCAAAGGTAAAAACCTATAAACTTTGCTTTTGAAGGACTAAAAGTGACTTTGTAAAGGGAAGTTTAAGCAATTTGAACAAGGCCAAGTGTTGTTTTTATAGCCTTGTTGTATTCTTGCACTTGCACATTTCAAGTTCCTCTTTAGTGTTAAAGGTATTGCCACTGAACATCTCTTATGTCCTTAGGCTCCAGATTAATCATCTCCTCAGCACACCTTTTATAAAATTTCATTCTCAAAACCAGTTGATAAGTTCATTATCCTTGAACAATAGTCGTTCTTAACTCCTCACAAACTCACTGAATCAAGCAAGCAGCTCATGATAACATCCGGCTCACGCAAAGGCATCTCAAGCTATGCATTCAGCAGATTTTTATCAACATGATTAATGTGGTGCTCAGGTCCAGATGAGGGTTTTGTGTCTGTGAGCAGGATTGATGTGCTCAACTTGAGTTTAGTCAAACGTCCCAGGGCTCCTTAAGGTCGAGTTGAACATACCTGTGAATATTGATAAAGACTGAGGTACAGAGTTGATGAAGGCTTACGGTGGGAGCTGAAAAGCAGTCGTAAACCAGTCACAGAGAGAGAGAGAGAGAGAGAGAGCTCTGCCCTGGAGGAAGCTCTCTTTTTATTACGTTGTCTACAGGAGCCTAAATCTGGCAGAAAATGAATGTAGCATGACTCCGGATCTCAGCAGGAAGAACTTGTTGGATGCAATGTGATATGCTAGCAACAGTGCTAGCACTAGAATAACATCATAATGTATTCCAGGGCAGGAGGGTTTTTTTTCCAACTACTGCGCAGCTTCATTCATATTAATTGTGAGAAGGAAATCTCAAGGATTTTTCTGTATATTTTGTTAAGAAATAAGTAAAGAGCATTTATATAAATCTTTAGATGCTGCTGAAGGTAAAGCCTGGCACATGCTTGTCTCATTACTACCTTATTTTCTGGGCTGTGTGACAGTGCATAGTGTGCAGTAATAAAGAGCCTTCAGGTGGCTCCAGACACTTGATCGCATCTGCAGGGTTCTGTCTGAGTAGCACCTGCTAGAGCTTTTAGTTTCTCGGCCAGTCACCTCTAGGCTATCTTAACTTGACTACTCCACGGTTTTAGCTATGGACGGTTTGATAACTTTTTGTTGCCTCAAGCAGATAGAAATCTGTATTCATTTTGCTTGTAATCATGAAATAAAAATGCTCAGCACAGAGTTCATTGCAAGGATCAAGTGCCAGCCTAGATGCTAAGTGAGTAAAAATAACACCTCTTGCACAGTATGTTGTTCTTGACAGATCCTGATGCAATGAAGACATAAATGTACCTTGTTTTCAGCTGTGCAGAAGTGCTGTTTCCAAAAAACGAAAAAGAAAACTCTTGTCCCATGCAGCCCAACACAAATATAAGCTAGCTAAAGTACTAGCTAATGTGCTTTATCTAGTATGAGTCAAATGTACTTTTAATTCCACAAACAATTAATAAAATAGTCCATGTCTGTGTTTAATGAATTTTAATTAGCTTGCTTGTCTTTGCATCAGTATTATGACTAGATTGTTTGTTTGTTTTTATCAGACTTTGAGCTGCTCTGGTATCAGTGGCAATTTTTTACAAGAATCAAGCATAATTTAAATGATTATCTGCTTTGCACAGGACCTGTGACTAAGTGAATCTGGTTGCTGTGTATTTACCGCTGCTGGCATATCAGCATTAGCGCTATTACATCCCAGCGGTGTCCCATAATCCCTCCTGTCAGAGCCCCATAAACGCAGGCTAATGACATACTGCATTTTTTATTACTCCCAGTTTCTCCAAATGTGATAACCACTGAGCAAAACAGCCTCTTAAAAGAAAAAATATATATTGTCGTTAATTCATTGCTTTATAGATTAGAAGCCTTTAAACTTGTGTATTAAATTAAGGCTTGTGGAAATCTATGAGTGTATAGCATTAGGAAAAAGTTGTTCACTGTCACGCAACCGAAAGACCCACTTTAACCTCGCTCACCAGAGCAGCTCCTGTTTTACTACTTGCCAATTTAAAAAGGTCAAAAGGTGGAGTGAATGCTCTCGTTTGCCCCCACCATGAACCCTAAAAATGTCCTGTAATGGAAAGCTTATATTACTGAGGTGTTATAAAACAGTAAACACATTTCATTGATTCTTATAGTGTTTTTTTTTACTATATTTTTTTTTTTTTTACCTCAGGATGCGGCTCATTAGCATGTATCATGTCTGTGTTTTGAATTTTTAACAAAAGTGGGTGTGGTCTTACAAAGTTTTTGCTTTTTCTCAACATCTCATGCGTGTTTATAACATTTATTTGAAATTATCACCGTAACCAACAAATTAATGGATTCTGGGATTGGTCTAATCGGGGGTCAAGAACACAGCATTATCAAATGTCTAAGTCTTTCTTTACTTTCTTTATATGTTTACAATATATTTTAGCACTACAGTATATGGACAACAGGTTGTGGACACCTGACATCCCAATTCACATTTAGTCCCTATTTGCTATTATAATATCCTCTACTCTCCTGGGAAGATGCTCCACTAGATTGTGAAGTGTGCTTATGGTGATTTGCATTCATTCAGCCTTAAAGGTGTTAGTAAGGTCAGGTCCTGATGTAGGGTGAGGAGGCCTGGGCTGCATTGAACGTTCAATTCATCTTGTTCAATAGGGTTGAGGTCAGAGCTCTATAGCAGGCCACTCAAGATCTTCCACTCCAGACCATATCAGGTTTCCTAATCGCTTTTGTTCATCTAGTGCATTTTAGGCATGCAAGCAAGTACCAAGAAAGACTGTGGAGGAGACATCCTTGTTGACATTGTTGGCATTGAGCTCTAGTTTTATGCTTAGATTTATATCATTCTTAGTGGTATCAATTTACAACACATGATCTGAACATTCCAGATATTATATTTATATTTAATCATATATCTGAAATGCAACGTAAATAACGATTAGGTCTGAGAAAATAGGGCAATATTCTCGGGAGGGCTGATCGATCATGACCTTGACCAGCCCAAAGCAGTTACTAAATAAAAAAGTTTTTTTCATGAATCAAATTCTTGAAAGGATCTAAAAATTATACATGCCCTAAACTAAATACTAATGCGTGCACATTTAGAATCTATGTACGTTATATAAAATGTGCCGTATCAGCTGATTTTTGAACCGATTTATATTTTTGTATGTTGTCTCTTCACTTTTCTTTGGTTCCTTTTGTTGCTGAAACACTCGACAAAGAAACTAACAGTTTCTCATGTTACTAAAGATTTCAGTTTTTTCCCCATACCAGAGTTGATGGAAAAAAAAAACACCTGTGGTTTTCACACTTTTAAATACAGTGCCTGCAAAAGTTTAGAAACACTTTTATCGTTTCTGAGAGACACATGCTCCTGATGATCCTTTTGTTTATATGCAACAATATAGGTAATTGAACAACCTTGACAAAACAAATATATAAATGTACAGATGATGAAAACATATTTTTGCATGTTTAACAAACTCTAGGCATCTGGACAGTTAGTTTCTCCAAATATTCAGCTGAAATATTTTCCCATGCTACTTTTAAAAATATGTTCAATATGTCAGCCCCCCGTTTGTTTTCTAAATAACATTTAAAGGACATAAACCTATTCTTTCAGTCATTGTTTTATTTTTTTTATTTTATTTTTTTGTATGATGAAGTTGGTTCCAGTTCAGGTGCCGCAGTCCGGTCTTACATGGCATTGAAGTATGGAATTGTAGCCATATTGGTTCAGTATTCCTTTCACCTTGAATAAGTCTCAAACTTTCCCTGCTCCAAAACAACCCCAAACCATTAAGCTCCCACCTCCATGTTTGACTGTGTTGAACATCTAAACATTAAAATTTGGTCTTTTCTGTCCACAGAACAATTATTCACTGTCCAATTCTTGTGTATCTTTAACATTTACGTAGATTGTTTGTTGCATATTAACAAAAAGAACATGTACGAATTCCCCAAAAGATAAAAGGCAGGTGTTTCCAAACTTGACAGGCACTGTATTAATATCTGATTGGGTGAAGGACAGTATCCAATATTTTTTTTTTCCTTGGTTCATGCAGATCTACCAAAAATTTTTAATTTTGGCTCTTGTTTGTGTTGTGTCTGATTGTACCTACCAAATTGATCCTTCTGTGTCCCTCTTCTGAGTTTTGTTGGAAAACCAACATGGGCAAATGATGGATTGACAATCAGAAAACTGACTCCCATAAAAGCTACACAATGAAATAGATCAGGTTTTTTTGTCCGAATCTTGACATTATTGTTACAGTAGTTATTGAAAGTGACGTAACAAAACAACTGAATCAGAAGATTTAAGAGGTGAAGCTGCTCATTCTGTTTAGCATAATTTCTCCTTAGCTGCATTGTCATATTTTCATTATTGAAACTATAGTCAAAGTTTGTGTATGTAGATGTGTTGGGGATCTGCTTATTGAAAATAATTTATTACTGATTAATGGAACCAAATGAACTAAATGATTCGAAAAAAGATTAGTTCATTTTGATGAATGAGATTCAAAGAACCAAGTCACTAAAATGATCCAATCTTCCCATCACTACTAACAAGCCTGAGACTGGGCTCCCCTTTTATAGGCCCAGACTCCACCCTTTTTTTTGGGGTCATACCATAATAGTAAGGAAAAGTCTGTGTATATCTGTACAACTACATATAGATAAATACACACATCCTTATAATACATACAGTCTTATATATAAACCAACAAAACAGTTTGGAGATTTCTACATCTTTTATGGCTGTTTTTTCTTTACTGTTCCCGGAAACAAAAGTTGTTTCAACCAGCTTATGCTTTTATGCCTTAAAAACCATCCATCACTCAACTGCTCTGTATTCTTAGTGAATGCATTTGCTTCCTAAATTGAAATAATCATACTAATTTTACTGTCCCAATAAAAGCGTATCATAGCAGCAGCGCTCCTACAGTTTAAATGAAACTGTATGTTTATCCAAATGTTGATAATAGAAATGGTTCCATGACTGGATTTACTAAGAGTCTGGACATTCCAGATGCTTTTACTAGCAAGGCATTTTGTGCAGGATCTGGACACATGAGAAAAGTCTGCTTGGTTTTTCTGTATGAGCTGTGGGAGATGACACAGGATCAAGAGCAATACATAAGCTTGTTTGTGTCGAGCATTCATAATGCTACAGTGGCGGTGGCGCATTGCTGCTCCTTCAGATAAATACCACCTGACAATCAGCGTTTAATCGGAAAGGTTGGTGTTTCAGTAGCACTACACTTGTCTGGTTTTAGATTAGGTTAATATCTCGACAATTTACAGAGGACATCTGGAAGTACTGGAAGCCCTGGGCGCTCTCCATGCCACTCTCATCCTTCCCTTTTCCTCCCTCGCTCCCCTCATAAATGTCATATTGTTTGTATTTGTCTGTTTTTTTGTGCCATGGTACGCCAAGCCTTCTGCCACTGCCAGTGGGCAAACAATAACAGCGAGCTCACCAGAGCATGTCTCGTGAATGGACGAAAATTTTCCCCGAACAGAACAGTGTATCTTTACCTGAGGCTGGTGGTATGCATTGCTGTGTTCACAGATAAAGCAGCACGCATGCCAGAGCTTCAGCCTGCCACTGCAAATAAAGCCTTTTCATGAGAGAGGAGGCCTGGGAACCCCAGACAGCCCTGGGAGTCTCAAAGTCATCGCCTCCTTCTTTTTCCATTTTGGATGCAAATGCGGTCTTCTGTGAAGCTCCATCATCTGCTTCAAAGTGAAGTATTCAGTGTGGAGCATTATCCACAGAGGCATGGACAAAGGCACGTGTTGAACGTGCATCGGAATAGAAATGTGGTCTGTTGAGTTTTGTTGTTTTTTTGTGGGTAGGATTCATAGCAGATCCTGTATCACTTTTCTTTTGAAGGTATATATTTTGTCCACATTTTTATTCCGGTATGGAAGCATTTAATGTGAGGTGCAAACAATCCTAACACAATCTGATGTAACAGAGTGAAAGACTGAACAAAAACAGAGAACACACCTGTGAAAGAGGTATGAGTGATCAAATCACACTTCTCCCAGGTGGTTTTGCCCCTGTTCACCTCTGAGACCAGCTCTAATGAAATGGGTATTAATACCAGGTCTTTAACTCTGTATTTCAATGTCCTTCAAACATAAAGCAACCAATGTCTTTCAACTTGCTTCATTCCACATTTGTTTGAGGACATTTAAAATGATGGCATTTGGCAGAGTGACTTCCAGTTATCTCATTTATACAACTGATTTGTTGAGGGCCTTCCTTATAGTCTCAGTAGTGGCAAACTGTTGGATCTAAACTCCCAATAGCCCAATCAGGAACCGAATGTCTTCCCCTTGCCAGAACTTCAGGCACAATGCTAACTGATGAGTGCAAGTATAAGAAACCCAAAGTGTCCTATTCAACACTAATGAACAATTTAGTAGAATAGACACATTGCATCCCAGATGAGTTTTGCTCCTAAAATCTGTAACAACTTTTAACACAACAAATGCTTAACTTATGGATAGCTTTAAATTCACTGAGAAATACAAGTTTCTAAGGTTAAATCTGTGTGTTATGCCAATGTTTTTCTGCTTATTTCAGATACTCTTGACTTTCTGTCATCTTAAAAACAAGCTGGTCATTCTTCTCTGATTGTTTACAACTACAAGGTGCTTCAGTCTGCAGAACCTTTTTTTTGCTTGCTCGACTGTTTGCACTGTTCTTTTAAAATTCAGTCTGAAAGCTGAAAGTCAAAGGAGATCAGCAGTTTTTGAAATACTAATTTGAAATACCTGCTCATCAGCCACCAGCATCTCTGCCATGATTCAAATCATGAAAATCATATTTCATCTAATTCTAAAGTTTAATGTGAGGGTTGAAGGTTTTATAAAACATTTTTAACCACTTAATAGACAGTCAGAGTTGGGAACAAACCTTAATCACAAGTTTGTGGACACCTGACTATAAGATTCGTTTGTGCTTTTTGGACATCCCATTCCATGTGTAGTCCCTGCTTGCTGTTATAATAACCTCCACTCTTCTGGAAAGATGTTCCACTGGATCTTGGACTGTGTATGTGAAGCTATTTGGTTATTCAGCCACAATGGTGTTAGTCAGGTCAGGTACTGATGTAGGGTGAGGAGGCCTGGGGTGCAGACAGCATTCCAATCCATCCCCAAAGGTGTTCAGTAAGGTTGAGGTCAGAGCTTTATAGGAGGCCACTCATGATCTTCCACTCTAACCCAAGTGAAGCATGCCTTGGAGCTATCTTTGTGCACAGGGATATCATCATGCTTGAAGAGGTTCGGGAATAGATCAAGTGAAGGAAAAATGTTATGCTACCACATCCCAAAGACATCCTACACAATTGTGTGCCTCCAACTTTGTGGAAACAGTCTGGGGAAGAACCGCATATGTCTGGAAAACTCAGGTGTCCCAATATCTTTGTTCATATAGCGTACTGTAAGTGTAGGAGTGAGTTTTGGGGACAGTAGGAGACCCCAGAGAGAAGCACTTTATGAAATGAATGTAAGACAGAAGTCGTCTTTCTTCTGTTGAACAATTCTGTAAGAGATATACTTGAGTTTCTGGTTATTTGGGTACAGTTTTTTTTCTTCTTCTTCTTGTAGACAAACCTATGTAGACAAAATGGAATTGGACTGCAAAAGTGGTACAATTGAAAGTAGAACACAACGTTTCCAGCAAAACAGAACGTTTCAGACTAGTCTTTTATCACTGCTTCTAAAACTTTGTGAGGTAAAAGTAGTTGACATTTATAGGAATACACAATGTCACTATTGTCAAAACATAACATTCATTTTGTCTGAAATGTCCTGTTTCTTTGGTGTATATCATTTGCCATGCTGATGTTATCTGACAGTCTTATTGCACAAACCACAAATGGTGTCAGGAACCCGGCAAAACTCCGAGAGATCGATGGATATCATTGCTAGTTTGTGATAATCAGAGTAGGGTCTTCTGATATACAGAAGCTAGCTACACTGTTGACACAAATATTAGTGAGGGTTAGCTTAACAAAATTATGCAAATATATATATATATATATACATACACACAGTGGAACCCGGTTATGTCGATTTCCTAGGGGGTTGCCAAAAAGCATCGAGATAACCGATGATCGAGATAAACGAAAATTAATATGGCGGCAATATATTAACGTGCTTGACATTTCTTTATGTACATGATGTGCGTTATTAAATGAGAATGGGCATGCACGTGTTTTTGTAGGTTTTTACACAACAGTGTTGCTGCGATTTGTTTGATGAAGGCATGCTATAAAAATGTACATACATGTTTGTTAACTGTCAGGAATCTTTCTCGGCCGCTTTCTCTGAAGCTCCCGGCATCAATCACCAGCTCCTATTTAAACTTCCACACTCTCACCGTCCGTTATTGTTGGTATATGTTGGTTCACGGCGGTCGTTGTTATCGCTCATGTGTATCCCGGTACGTGCCTTCCCATCGGCACTCTCTCAATGGCTGCGCTTTTCTTCCCAAAGCACATCGCGGATTCCCCACGATCCTGACGTTGTTTATTCTATGCTTTTGCTGCTCATCCCACGTTCTCCCGTGTGCTGTTCAGCGCCGCACTTCTACTTTCGCCTCCCGTTCATCACATAACATTTAACAACAAAAGGCATATGTGCACTAACTAACAGCAGAGATTCACCAGTATACAATACAACACCTCTAGCAGCTGTAAGGCTTGATTTTTCCGCCACTTCGCGAGTTCTTCTCCGGCTGCACCGAGATAACCGACGTTAAATGGCAAATTTTCCCCCCTTGTGCTCAAGATATTAGGGTTCGGCGACATAACCGATAAAAAAAATGCTAAGACAAAGCGAGAATTTGGCGGTTCCACTTCAAAAACGTAAACTTAATAGGGTTGTCGAGTTAACCGAGGTCGAGATAAGTGGGTTCCACTGTGTATATATATATCCCAAAACCTCCATTTTGGATGTATGAACAAATAAATGGAAAAAGGAATGGTGGGAAAAAAAGTTTCATTCATAGGAGATAATTAAAACTCTTGAACAGTGCCAAAGGAGATTGTCTGATGTCGCCTCATCTTCTAATTAAAGGTAATTGCAAACCCGTTCTCGTGAATCTTGTTTATTCTTGTGCTTCAGCTGTCAGCCAAAACGTGCATCCGTTTGTCATCTTCTTGAACCTCCATTCTACTGAAACTGCCTCTTAGCAATGGTTAGTAATGGTGCTATTTTCTTTTCATCCCACTCATCTCTCTCTCTCTCTCTCTCTCTCTCTCTCTCTCTCTGTTCATTCTCTCTGTTCCACCTCATCGTTGTAATCTCCTCTCACCACGGTTCATAACCATGCGCACATGCCAAGCGCACTGTGACGACACGGTGCTCCAATCATTCACAGAGTCGCATCAGATCTTTGTGCTGTAAACTTTAACAAGAGCGAATTGCCCTCGCAGACCTCTCCCAGCGCCCTGACCGTGTGCGGGAGCAGAAGAATGCACCCCGCACTGTTTTGTGTGAGCTCATTCACTCATGTGAGACATTGCACTTGGCTATGATTTAGTTTAGCAATCCCATAACCCCTCCTTCCTGATGAGCTTCCCTTTCTCCAGTGTTTGGGTTTCACAGCACAGCTAATTCAAGTGCCAGGTTGAGTTGGATTTAAAGCTGACCTGTGCACTGTTTTCCCCAAACAGGCTTGGGAAATAATTACACCACATTGTGTTTTATAGTAGCATGACTTATCAGCATTTGGCCAGACTTCACATTTGTCTGCAGGAGCTTTCTTTTGTTCTCAGCAGAGATTTAGATTGCTACAATTGCTACATTTGGACTAAACATGTGGCTGTATTCCATTCACCCTGTTTAATAATAGAAACACGATACATATTTCGCTTCCATAAAACAATTCCATGTCAAGTGGCTTTCATTGTCCTTTAGCCATTTACAGTACAGTACACAGTTAAACAACACAGCATTTTCACAGGATCAATGTACTACTGTACATCATAAACTATGATGCAAAATACAAAATGAACTAGGGCACTAGATAAAGTGCACTAGTGCAAACAACACAACACAATGACTGAGTTGGGAGGTGGTAGTTAGTGGTTAAGGAATTGGATCTGAAGGTCGTGAGTTCAAATCCTAGCCACATCACTCCTGAGCCGCTGAACAAGGCCCTTAACCCCATAGCTGCTCAGTTGTAAGAATGAAATAAATGTAAGTCGCATAAGCAGAGTGAGAGTGGAGTGCCGACCAGTGCAGTAAATGTGTTAGTGTAAATTAATTGTCTATATAATAATAGAGAGAGAGAGAGAGTTCTGTCTATTCGAATTGAGGATTTGTTTGGCTTGTGGGAAGAAACTGTTCCACAGTCTGGGCATGAGGGCCTGAATGCTTCAGAATCTTTATTTGAGATAACAGGAGGGGTGTGTGTGTGGTCGGCCACAATGCTGGTGGCGTTGTGGATGCAGTGGTGTAAATGTCCATTATGAAGGTAGGAGAGGCCCTGATGATCTTGTCGGTTGTCCTCACTATCCGCTGTACGGTCTTGAAAACTGAGACGAAACAATTCCCAAACCAGGTAGTGATGCAGCTGCTCTGGATAGGCCCTCTCTGTTGATAATGGTGAGGATGGATGGTGGGTTTTTTTGCTTTCTTTTTCTTTAGTTAAGACTGCTGGGCTTTCTTTGTAATGGAGCTGGTGTTGAAGGACCAACTGAGGTTCTCTGCCAGTTAGACACCAAGGAAGAGGAGTTCAGCAGGTAGTGGTGACCAAGCATTAGGAATTGCTATGTAGTGATTGAATGTGATTGAATTACTTTTGTAACCAATATATACAATAAAAGCATATATTTAATGTCATGTTAGATCATTATTTCATTAATTAAACCAAATCATCTCTGGTCTCACAAAGTTCTTACGTTTTAAATAAAAAAACACTTTGTTCGCCAAGAAAATGCAAAACTCAGTAATCTGGTTTGAGATATGCTCTATTTAGTACTCCAGGTTTCTAATCAGCAGAAAGGTGGAAGTGATTGCGTGTCCCTCGTTATCCTCAAGGTCAGAGAGGCATTCCTTTGACTTTTGGATCCTGCTGACTTTAGGAGACTCACGGATCATTCGTTTTGATTTGCAGCAAAGTTTGGGAGGAAAACGAGGACATTTCTAAGTTGATCTGTCGAGCTGAAGGTTATTTCACCAAAGTACATTCTAATTACACAGACTGTAATGTGTCATTGATTAGGGCTGTTATGATGCCCTGGATGCCATTTTAAAATGATTGTGTCATTACTGGATGGAGGGGTGTGTGTGTGTGTGTGTGTGTGTGTATGAGAGAAGTGCTGGATTCCCTTATTAATATGAACTTTGAAAAGCCATTTCCTGGGTGTGACATTGTGACCAATCATTATTAAACCTAATTGCTTTCACCTTCCACTTTTTTCGATTAAAGCTCTGCTTTTTAAAGTTACATGAGTTCAATAATTTATGCGTTATAAAGAATTCAAAAGTATATCAAGTTGATGATGATGACAGAGGTGCCAACATCTGCAGCTGTTTCATTTCCGCCTTACTTTGTGACTATAGATCCCAGTTGCACTTTCTTTTGCTTTATGTCAACTTCCTCTTTAAGCTGTGGATTTACAGCCTCTGTTTCTGAAACTCTAGAAAGTTTGAAGACAGGACTGTGGTCTCTTTGGTTAGAAAAAAGGGGATTATTACTTGTATTACTAAGTAGCTGTCGTAGTAAATTACATGCTTTGTTTTTTTTTCCCTTGATGACAATAATGATGATGATGATCATTTGTTTGTGTGATTAATTGACGTTTGATGACAACTGTAATTGTCCGATATTTACTCCAATTTTGCCTCCCGTGTGTCTTGCATCTGTTTCCTGCTAATTGTCTGAAGGCGTGTCCCCTGATGCTTTTTTCTGTCTTCGCACAATTTACTGTAGGAAGACATGCCAGGAATGAGCAGGTCCTATAATTGATTAGGGGCAACTCTTTTCGGCTGTTTTTAATAGGATTATTGGGAGCTTCTGTCCGACAGCATCACAGATCAACACTGGATTTAGGACTTTCCTTCTGTAACTACATAAATGACCTGAAATGACCTTTTACAGTTTGTAGACTATCATTAGTGCCTTGTCTTATTTAGACCTACATCTAATGGATTTAATTAGAACACCATTAACACTCATAACAGTGTTTTAATGGAACAGCATTAAGGTGCCGCTATCTGCTAATCAGCCAAGAATGAGGAAAGAATGTTAAAATGGGCTCTTTTTTTCACGCTGCTTGTCTGGATCGTGATCTATTTTTATTCGAGCGATCTCAAGGTGAGGGTTGATGAATCAGGAAAGCATGTCGCTGTCGTCTTATGCAAATAAACCGCTACCGAAACATTACTAAAACCTCCAGACACCCATCCTCGCTCTTTTTGCGCAGCAGGTGTGCTTGTCATAACAAAATGATGTGCAAGTCTTTGTCCAAGTGCGTTAGTGTAATAACGCGTTGTCTAAGCTGATCAGTACTGCATATTACGATGCAAAATGAGGTTGATGGGAGAAGATGCTAACGCCTGTGCCATTGCTTTTGATTAAATAACATTATCCAGATTGAGTTCTAGTCATGGGACCACTGGGTTTCTGGAGCCTTTTGAGGAAGAACTAAACTGTTTGAGAACAAGCTTCCACAAAAGTGGATGATGTAATCATTTTATTTTGTTTTAATTAAAAAAATATATATTTTATAAAATTATTTGTATCTGATTGTTCATTTGAAAATGCTACATCATCTCCGCGGCTCACCATATTAGACGGTGACACTCTGTAACTCTTTTTGAACTTGCCACAAAAGGGAATCAGATTTGATTTAATCATTGGAGATCTGCAGAGCGTTTCCTTAATGCAGTTTCCCCTCACTGCTCTATCGTACGAGCTGCAGAACACCCCATTAGGTAACGTCATAATGCTAAAATATAATAATAAGATCTCCTTCAGACAAAAAGATAATGTGTATATTGGACCGATTGGAACCAAATGATGTCTGTTTGTGCTTGTAAATCACAAAGGTCTTATGTCCATTCTGTTCGGTTTGAAATTGTTTAACATAATGAAGTAGGAAAGACTTGTTCTTATCCTGTTAACTTCTGAAATGTGGTTTTATAACACACACACACAGTGACGATAAGATCTGTAGGTGCTTTTTGAACATCCCGATTTGCTGTTATATTAACCTAAACACTTCTGGGAATAAGTTCCAATAGATTTTGGAGTGTACTCCAAAGTCCAAAATTTGTACTGTTTTAATACAAGATACACAAATTTGTATGGTCCTGTCAAGCAGACAAAAGCATGGACATGATAAAAAGGACACAAGGCTTTGCATGGTTACATGACATACATCGTTTAGGGTGTACTCACTGTTGTTGCTAGTTATTTAGACAAAAATGGCTGTATGTTGAGTTATTTTGGGAGGACATTAAATCTGTACTGCTCTTTAAGCTGCACATTAACTATTCTAAAATATATCCAAGTTAAATTTTTTTAATAGTATTGTCCCTTAAGAAGATACTAATATGGTTGCTGAAATGTGAAATGTAAGAGGTGTATTTACTTTAATTAATCTGAGAGGACTGAATTACAATGCTCGGAGTTGTAGGTTGTTTGAGGACGTCATCGTTTTATATATTTCGATTTCCTTTGAACTTCACTGCCAGTGGCATCACTGCCTGCTGAGCTGTGCATGTCAAATAAGACCCTGAAACATCAGAGCCGAACTCACAGCCCGGAGTCAGAAAGTGCCCTTATTTGACTTCTAAATGTTTTGCGTATTGGGTCTGTTCTGTAGAAACAGTGTAGACTTCGTTCACAATACGGTTCAGATTTCTTCCTTTTTTCTATTGATGATTCTCATTAAAATGAATGATGATGTACCTGTTTCCTGAATCTCTTCTTATGTATACCTTAGGTACGAGTGAAACAAGGCTTTGGTCTGGACGGTTCCTTCCACCTGTTCCAGCTGTGGAAATCATCAATTTGCTCATCAGTCCACTGAAAAAAATTCAGATCAAAATCCAATTTTTGTTGTCACCTTTGCAAGGATACGCCCTGCAACATGCAGTGAAGTGCCTTTTATATATATATATATATATATATATATATATATATATATATATATATATATATATATATATATATATATATATAGGTTATAATTAAATGATTGCTTCTTGCTTCATTGTTGTTTTACCAGAAGGAAGAAAACCACATGAATTCTAATCCAAACATTTTCATTCATGGCACATGGTATGGCATAGCACACAGCATTTGTTTATGATCTTGGACCTCACAGAGAAAAAAAATCTCTGCCTGATATGAAAAGCTCCAGATTTTATATCTGCATAACCCTGAAATAATGTGCACACACACACACACACACACACACACACACACACACACACACAAATCTGTGCCACATTGATGCAGAAAATCAGATGTGTGTCACTTTAAACTAGCAATGTGAACGCTGCCTAACACTCAGCACTGATCTTGAATTGCCTCAAATTTCTGTCATTATATCCTCATGTGTCATGCTGCATTTTCCCTGAAGACTTCCTGACACTTTTTGTCATTTAAAGAGCTGGAGAATTTTATTTCATGGAAAAAGAACAGAAAGTGATTCTTTACCATGGGAAAACTACTGTCTAAGCGCTGGTGTGTTCCAACAGCATTTCTATAATGATTGTACTGTAACCCCTCACTTCCACTAGGAAAATCTTCAATGCTCATTACTGCACTAAAGCGTTCACACCACACTTATCATTCTGTTTTTACAGTTCAGGTAAAAATGTAGAGTTTCAAAAGAATTCACTGTTGTACCAAGGCCATATTGCATACGGTAAACAAGTGAATGTCCGTATAGTGTAGACAAGCAAATAGCAATGGCAGTTAAAAAGTATAAATAACAATCAATTCAGTCTAGTATTTTTCAAATGTAAACACTTTAGGATCAGATTGAATTCTCTTATTGTTACCCATCTACCATTTTATAGAGATTATAATATATAATATATCAAAAGAAATTGTAAAAAGTGTTTTGCTTTTGTAGAAATCATCAGTCTATCTGATCACATACCAAGTTGAATGGCTACAGCTTTTTTATATATATTGCATTAAATTAACGTAATTTAAAAAAATATAAGCCGCACCCACTGAATTTTACAAAGAATTTTATTTTGAACATAAATACGCTGCACCTGTCTATAAGCCGCAGAGGAACCTCATCCATATTTATGATGTGATATTTGAATTTCATGATTTGATAAAGAATTTCATTGGTTCACCTGAACCCATTCGGCAATTTCATTGGTCTAATGTTACGGGGCTCAGTTTTTTGTCTTGAAGCTTTTGAAACCGGGGAAAAATCCATAAATTAGCCGCTTCATTGTTTAACCCACGGGGTTCAAAGTTTGGGGGAAAAAGTAGCGGCTTATAGTCCGGAAAATACGGTATGTTATAACAGAAAGAGAATAGAAATCACTGTTTAATTTGTAGTCCAGATTGGATATTGTGATGTTTTTTTTGTAATTAAAATTATAATTTTTTTTAAATAACGGATAGATGTGTGTGATCTTGAATGCATCAGAGCTGCCATAAGCAGCAGGTGACTTGTTTTCCACTGAAATTCCTTTTGATATATTCATAATTTGTTCTTTCTTTTTTAAAGTGCGTACTTATTTCCTACCTGCAGTTCTTACAAATACACACATTACCTGTGGGTGTCGACTCTGCCAGAAAACTGTCATGGAAAATGACTGTAATACCAGTAAATCAGGGAGATTTCTCTTCTCCTAATAATCCTCTAAACATGCTGCTATGGCGAAGTGCAAACCCAGGCTCGGAATTTAAATCGGCTCTTTCTTCATGCCATCCTTATTTCCAATTTCAGCTAATTTATGCCCTGATCTGAATGCGATTCGACCAATCTGTCACTTCCCACCTCCCCTTATGTTTCATTCCCACGTCCCATCTGCGGCTTGTCTACTCATTTTCTGGCTTTCAACCACTAGAAAGTCCACACAACAATAAAAAACTGTGCAGAATCAGTTTTAGGTGGTAAATATGATATGGCACATTTAAGGTGGAGTTTTGCACGTGTTGGGTTCATGGCCTGACTGAAAGGAAGATGAGTGCTGTTTGTGCTGTTAAAAAAATAAGTTTACCCTGGTGGGTTTATTTTTGTCCCTGTGTGAGTGTGTGAGACTTCTGATGCTCATGGCTAGATGAATCGAACTGTTAATCACTATCACTTCACTCCCAGATCGAAGTCTACTGTAGTCAAAATGTGTCATGTTAATATAATAGACACTGCGTTGTTACATAAAATACCAAGCGTTTATATTTTGATGTATGTTACATTAAGGGTTACTCGTTTAGTAGTGCATGCACTATAGAACAAAACTTCTAGGACACTTCACTTTTCCAGCCATGCAGTTCTTCCCAAACAGCATGACAATGTCCCTGTGCACAAAACCAGCTCCATAAAGACATGATTTACATGATTAAGAGTGGAAAATCTTCCGTTTTGCTGATTAATCTGCACCTATAGTTGAAACTAGCGGCAAAATCAATACCGATAGTTTTTCAGAGTTGCGATATACAGTAGAAGAGCGGCCTCTAGAGGCGAAACACTGACACTGTTTTTTAATTGAAGCATTTTTTTCAATTCATTTTGTATGTAATGGTTTTCATATTTTTTGGAATGTTACTTTTTTGTTTTGGTTTAAATTCTTTTATTTACCTACATGTTTATTTTTATAATTAATATATTCATATTTGTTCAATTTAACACTTTCACAATTTAGTACTGTATTTTTTTTGTAATAAAGTTCAGTACTATTTTACATGAAGTTTTGTTTGTTTTGTTTTTAATCAGATTAGTCAGTTGATTAATTGGTTATCGGCAAGTACGATTTAACCTAGCTTTAGGTATCGGTAAAATCCACAGTAGGTCATCCTCCGATCTTAAATGTGACTTTCTATAAAGATTTTACCTCAACCTTATAAAACCTTTGGGGTGAATTTGAACGCTGACTGAACCCCAGGCCTCCTCACCTCACCTACATCAGTACCTGAATTTACAAACAACCTTTTGTCCATATAATGTATTTTTTTGTGTTTTCTGTCAGTTCATTCAGTCTGATGGCTTTGGGGTAGAAAGTGTTACACAATCTGAGCAGACAGCAGGAGTGTGAATAGTTTGTGTGTGTGTGTGTGTGTGTGTGTGTGTGTGTGTGTGAGTCATCAACTATGCTGGTGAATTGGTGGATGCAGCATGTTCAATAAATGTCTATAATGGAGAGAAGACAGACCTGGAAGGAGACCTGCTGCATCAATGTTGGCCTCCCATTACTACTTTATGGAGTGTGTTTACAGAGTTTTCCAAGGTCTGGAAAAGGGCACAAGGGCAGAGGCCCTTCTGAGAGTCTAATACAACACTTAATGTCACATCTTTAATTGGGCCTCTCTGTGCTTTTTAGGGCTTCAGATGTCTTCCACCAACTGTGTGTTAACTTTCCCCCTGTGTGCTGTGACACTTCATTGGCCTTATTTAGACCTGCTCTGTCCATGAGCATCCGCTCCCTTCTGTCACTCCCTTGCTCTTTTCTGGTACTTTTCCATTTGAACGTCATCACGAGACATTTTCCTTAATCTGAAACTGCTTTTCATGGATGTGGCTGAGGATTAAGAGCTCTTCTCTTTATTGTGTAGTGATGACAGGATCAGTTTGGAGCTCATGGAATGTGGATCTCTGTTTTATGAGGCTGAAAAGTGACCTGCGAACCCCTCTATTACCTGTGTTTGTGTTCCGCTTTAAACACACATGCATTAGGAAAGACTGCTGTTCTTTACCATAAACAGGAGGCAGGTCTGTCAAAAAACAGCTCAATCGAGAAGAATGCAAACCTCAGGCTGACTGACGGACGACTTCTCATGGAACAGAGATCTGTGAGAGTAAACACATCAATGCAGGTGTTCTGCAGGCGAGGAAGTCTAATCCTGAGGGGTGGGAATACATTGGTTCTCCAGTGCTTTTATGGGCAAGGAGACCGAACACAAAAGACCCCCTGCCTGCCTCCTGCAAGCCTGACAGACTTCTCATAAAGTGGAAATGTTCTGCACACCAGAGTTTCGAGCACTTTGTAGGTGGAAATGAAAACATTGGCGCTTAGACAGGGTGGTCTGTTGAAGCTCAATGAGATGCTACAGTTATCACCATGAAGTTTATTATTTTTCTGTAACTTCACCCCTCACAACAATTTGATCTGCTTTAAATTCATACTCTAAACCAGCAAGAATTAAACAAATTGATGAAGTCAGTTATCATGGGATTGCTTTATATGTTTAAGACTTGTTGGTTAACTTGATAGATTTTCACAGAAAGATTTTGTTCTATGTAATAATGGTCAACTGATTCATCGGTTTTGGCGATTAATCGGCACCGATAATTGATTGATAGAATTATCAGCTATCGGTAAAAATCCATACCGATAGTTGTTGTAGCTTGTATCCGTTGCTGTAGACGCTGCGAAGGTCAGCTGTCATTACAGGAGCGGCCTCTAGAGGCAAATCACTAACGTAACGTGCTGTTTGTTTTTATGAGTGAGACTGCTCGCTGCAGTGCAATTGTTTAGTTTTTGCTCATTTTCTGACTAATGTTTTTTTATGTCGTAGAACGTCAGTTTTTCTGTCACCAGCAGAATACATTAAAGCAATGAGGCGCACATGGACGTATGCTACTGCAATGCTGTCCGCAGCCCAGGACGAAGCAGAATAAATTCCCTGTACATGCGATATTGCAATGCACATCTCTCTATATTTTTTAACGTATTCATAATAATAATTGTAATAATAAATACAATGTAGGTGATTTCTTGAGTCTGATTGGTCAGGATGTATGTAATAATTGTATGTGGTGTCTATAGTACCAGTTTTTACACAGAGTCTTGTATAAACAATACTATGCATAATACATATCAGATTTTTAACAAATGGGTTGTTTAACAAAGAAAAACATAATCGCTGACGTGATTGGGTTTCTAGTTAAGAGATGTTTATTGATCATTAATGGGTCGTGTCTCGGGTGCCAGCACTTTGTAGCATTCATGATGCTTTGTCAGGTTTCCCAGCATGGGCAAGTCTTCAGGACAGAGAAGGTTCTGACTGTGTATGGTTTCTATAATGTAAACTGTAACAGGAGCTCTTCAATATTACCTAATTATAAACCATCAGAATGAAACATTGTGATTGCTGGTAAATGTTTGTGGTATAAGCAGAATAACACACTTCAGACCGTGTGGTTATACAATAATGGTCCACTTCTTGGTGCTAATGTATTACGCGCACTGACATAGATTATTGTTATATAAAACCGTAGACCTCTTGTTTGTTATTCAATGTGTAGCATTAAACTTTGGTTGCTAAGCAACATGCAGTAACGGACCGAGCTTGGGGTACTCTGTGTACAGAACAATGTGCTTAAGTGGTTTGAAACGCGGCCCGTTAATAAATTTATTGATTTTAATGACAGAGTCGCAGGATTGTGTGTATATAAAGGATTGGAAATGCAATTATGCATGATCAGCCAATCAGATTTCAGAATGGAGATCTGTTTTATGAGAGAAAAAAAATCCCACGCGAGAAGCCTGATTAAGTTTATTTAATAGAGTAGTTTAGTTTTTTAGTAAAGGCTGTGTGTCCTTTTATCGTGTGTAAGTATTAAAGAACGTACACTTACAATCGTCTCATACTATGCTGTGTGGGGGGGGACAATGTACAGAGGCGTTATATAATTCAGCACATTGGGAGATCTCCTGTGGGTAAGTGCAGTACAATAATCTGATTTTTATCATTTCTAATATATAGCCCCTGTCCACCAGTTCACTCGCTGAAGCAAAAGTTAAATGGATAAGCTGAAAATGAAAACGCAGCCTCTGTAACGCTTGCTAGGTGCAGAGATAGGGAGAGAGAATGCTTTGTTTTCAGAGGGAAGAATGCAAAAGAACACTTCAGCAGCATCAAAATAAATTTGGACGTGCACACGCTCATTTTTCATTTGACTCAGCACTCTTCTGCATTTTTCAAATTCCATCAAGTCGCCGAGAATTTTCTCTTTAATAGCATGACGTTTTATTCCATCATGGGAAATTACCTGCTCTAATAGAATGTCATTTTCCTTCACGCAGGATCTCATTTTAACTTCACGGCCTTTTGTAATTACCCTTGGCAGTTTAGGAAGAAGTATGAGTTTTATTCAGCAGTGGAGGTAACTGAGCATAACAAAGTAGCTCTAACACATAAGCATGCATTGCAGCTTTTCTGCCTAAACACCAGGTGACAGCTTTGCTCCTCCCCTAAACCCCCCCTCTTTTTTTTTATTTCATCTATTTACACCCTGCCTTTTCTGTCAAGTGTTCAATGGCACGCATAATGGCTCAGGCTTTTACTGCGCAACTGGCAGTATCGTTTTTGCCAAGTCGTTAGCACGGGATGCAGTGCAGTATTTGGGGTCTATTCTCGGAGAGGGTGAGGAAATGAACTTGCAGAAAGGTTTTCAGTTCGCATCCAATTCGCCAGTTTGTTTGATACCGCTTTCGGAAAGAGTCACGTCTTGAACGGTGGCAAGATTTTACTATTCGAAGGCACGGAATAGTGATTATTTCCTCACGCACCTGAACAAGGGTCTTAGGATGCGCTTTAGGGATTGGATGAGGAATGCTGTGTGCATTAGAAGTCAAGTCAAGGTCTTGGTGGTGATGGAGAAAAGGGAAGTTGAGGTCTCGGTGGACTGAGGGAATATTTATATATCTGTACCCCAAGTAAAGGGTTGAAAGTTTTCTTTTTTTTTTTTTTTTTTATTAGCAGGGTGGTTTTTTTTTTTTTTTTTTTTAATCTACTGATGGACTTTGTGTAGCTGATGGAGGACTGCTGCACTACAACTGCACACAGTTATGACACTCTTTTATCTTTGCACATATTCCAGGTTATACAGTGGAAACAACACTTACTTACTAACTAGGGTGTACATACAATAGACGGACAAGAGTATTGGGACACCAGACTTTTCCAGCCATATGTGATTCCTCCCCAAGCAGTTACCAAAACTTTGGAGGCACACAATTGTGTAGAATGTCTTTGGCTGCGGTAGCGTTACGTTTTCCCTTAACTCGAACTGGAACCCAAACCTGTTCCAGCATGACAATATCTCAGCTTCGTGAAGATCTTTTGTTGGAGTTGAAAATCTTGAGTAGTCTGCTATAGACCTCTGACCTCAACAGTTTTGAACACCACTGTAATAAATTAAAACGCTGACTGCACCCCAGGCCTCCTCAGAAGAGTGGAGGTTATTATAAGATCAAATAGGATGTTCAAAAAAAGAATTTGGAAGTCAGATCTAGACAAACTTTTGTACATATGTTGTGTTAGTATTTTCTGCATATGTTGTGTATATATATTGTATTTGTAAATGAATCTTTATCCCCTCATTTTCTTCTCTTCTTTTTATCTTCTCATGTATGTTTTTTCAATTTCAATTCAATTGTGCTTTTAACAATCAGCTCAAAGCAGCTTTATGGAAATAAATATAAATTTTAAATTCATACATTTTTCCCTGTATGCGCACCTCAAGTGAGCAAGCTAAAGATTGAAGGTGACAGCCTTAATGAATTGCAAACCCAACTGTTTTTCCTTAAGTAGTTCCTTAAGTATTATGCTGTGTGTGTGTGTGTGTGTGTGTGTGTGTGTGTGTGTGTGTGTGTGTGTGGTGCAGTACCAAGATATCACTCATTAACCCCATGTGATTTTGTGTCTTTAAGTAAACTTCAGGGTTTTGTACTTATGTGTTTTAGACACAGTTTTCCTGTTACACAGTACTCGAATGAAAGCAAAGCTCGGATTTATATGGTGCTCTTTAGGATTTTCAACATGAATAAATATTTCTAAACACACACTGATCACTTTTTTTTTTTATTATGCGACCCAAATCGTGAAAGCAGCCGTATATTTTTTAAGGAAGCCACGCTAAGCGACTAATGTTGCTCATAGAAACTTAAAGCATCACTAGTACTGACTCTTGTCCACTTGCTGTGTGTGTCGGTAGGATGTGCAGTAGGTATGGAATATTTTATTAGGCAGCAAACACAATAGGAATCAATTGGATATTCAGTCGAACTGATCAATTTGAACTCGGTTGGGCTTAAATATATTCAATACTTTTCCTGAAATTTGCAATAGTTTCAAAACAAGTCAGCTGTTAGTGACGCACGCATGTGGCCTGCAGCTTTGTGAACGCAGTCCTGCTGAGACAATTCGATGTTGGAAATGTACCATAACTATAAAGGAGCAGACTGATATAAAATGATGACGTGTCCTCACAGAAACTTCACCATGTCGCCATATCAACAGATCTGATATCAGTTTACATGTGCCATTTTGTTTATTCTTATACAAGTCACTGTGCATTAAAAACAAGTGATCTGTGATTTGCCCACCAGCCATCACCGGTGTCAGAGCTAAATGAATCAGTAGCACCATTCTGACCAACAGCTCTGTGGTGTATTATGGGATGTTGCAGCATGATGTTACTGACGCACCATATTCATGTGTTGTTGCTTATATTTGCATATGTTAGTCTGTCATTACCGTAAAAAAAAATCTCTGAATTTAAATGTATTTCTCCACAGAGCATTTGCAGTGCAGTGGGATTTTGTGCAGCAAAACAAGGGAGAAAAACAGACCCCCTGCTGCCCCCGACAGAGGCAAGTGCGGCCCTCGTGGATGCGTGTCAGTGCAATTCAGAACATAAAGTGCACTCGAGCAGGCTTTCTCAAACAAGCTTGGTGGCATGTCCTAGCACGAGCGGCTGTGATTGCTTTGAGTGCTTCATTGTTTTCTGTAATGTGTGCTTTTCTAACACCCCCGAACCTCCTGGCTCCTCGTGGGGCTGTCCTACATTACGCTGGGGGAAATTTTCAAGGTATGAGTTCAGCAAATTACAGAGTGCGAGTGTTCTGAAGAATAGGCACGCATCATTTCTTGGTGGAGAAAAACGGTGTCTTGAAAACGTAACACAGACTGTGCATGTCTGGATGCCTCTGCTCTTTGTTCTGTCAACATTCTGACTCCACCCCTTTTATGGAAACGTGAGACACGGTGCTGGTTTGCCACATGGGACTCTGTGCCATGAACGACTCGACTGGCACAATCAAGGGGCAGAACAGAGGGTGTTAATGAGTCTACAGCCAATTAACACACACTGCTCAGGCTAATGTTGTTAGCTGTCAGCACTTAAGCCTGTGCGCCATGCATGGCAGCCGGGGCTAGAGATGAGAGGTTGGGGTTCGTGCTGTGTGGGTGGTTTAGAAATCCTCAAAGCCCTTTTGTTTGTTTGGCAGCACAAACATCACACGCCCTCACTCATCTCATCCTACATCCCCCCCTCACACTCTGACATGTTCGCGTTATCCATCATTCCTCCGAATGAAATTGCAAGTACAGGGCAGAGGGGTGGCTTCTTCGACAGATGTGGGAGTTTCTCAGCACATTAGTGTTGGATTCGATTGGTATAGAACGGCTCTAGGTTCTTTTTCATTCCCACTGCCTTTTAATATATATTTTTTTGCCTTTTATCCAGCTGGATCGATGAAAATTGAATTGAACTTTGCATTCCAAATGTTTCATACAGAGGATATATTCCAAATCTATATATGTCTAAGGCAAATTCATATAGATTGAATGTCTAAGATTTTACCCATTTTGTCTTGAATGCTTATTTTGTAGAATTTGAGCATGCGTGTGCAATCACACTCTCACACACCTTAGCAGCCCTTAGCAGGGCATGAATGCTCAGAAGGTGGAGGATGGGATGCTGGAATACAGACACAGGGACAATAAAAAGAAAACAACAACTCGCAACCATAGCATTCCACACTCGCTTGCCAGGTCCTTTGAACTTTACCTCTTTGTTTCAGGCTCCTTCTCACAGGAGGAAGGTTGAGAAGTGTGTGTGTGTGTGTGTGTGTGTGTGTGTGTGTGGTTTTTACCCCGCCCTCTCTCTTTCCATATTCTCCACAATGCGCACAGCCTCTCTGGCACTCACCCACATGCTCAGCTGAGAGTGAGGACTGAAGGCTGGGCTGGTAGCCGAGGTGCACTGCCGCTGTCCACTCGGAGGAGACGATCACGTCTGCACAAGTGCTCCGGAGCTGATATTTGACCCGGCTTTTTCCGTCCCTCCCCGGGGGACTAAAAGCAACCTCCCTCCTCCTTCTTCTCCTCCTCTCGCTCTGTCACTGCTCCACACCTCTTTTTTCTTTCCTCCCTGTGGGAATCTCTCCTCTGCTCTTTGTGAAACAACATACACACGTGCAACATCGCTCCTGCTCTTGTTGCTGCAGCGACCAAAGTACAGCATCCACATCCGGATTTCACCCCATGGATCGCTTCCTCGGCTTCGTGAAGCAGATCCGCAGGTCCCGGAGACGCAAGGGCAAAAAGTACCGACCAGAGGAGGATTATCACGAGGGCTACGAGGATGTGTACTACTATGCTTCTGAGCACATGCACAGTAAGTGTGCCGGCTGTCAGGAGACACGGCAGACTTTTCATCGTTTTCCCTTTCGCTGTGAATCATTAGCCGTGAGCTAGCATTGACGCAGAGAAGGCTGACTTTGCTGACTTTGGAAAGGCTGTGGAGTGTGACCGGGTTCCTGGAGGTCTGGAAAGGGGTGTGCATGTGTGTGTGTGTTAGGGGCTGTCACTGAAAGTGCTTGCTCTGATCGATTGCATGTATTGGTTAGCGTTTATTCCTATTGATTGCGAGTGAGATTAATGTCGTGTTGGTTGTAAATAGTGTCCTGAGCACACCTCATGTTCAGCTTCAGTGCTCACATGCTGTTCCTCTGAGTGTTAACGTTTCTTCTTGTCTTACATGAACTGTGTGCGCGCGCACGCAGGGGAGGGGTGTGATCACCCCTCCCTCATGCTTTCTAAAAGCATGGCGCACTCATGCTGTCCTGAAAGCCTGCTCTGTCTCGCTCGTTTGATCTCTTCTAAAGGACCCTCATAATGCACCCATCTTTCCATCTGCCGCATTCTTCCACTCTGTTACCGTGCACAGATGGACCCTGGGGTGGGCTTAAGCCTCTGCCCTTTTGCCCTCAGTCCTTACAAGTCCCCTCTTCGCTGGTGTTCTGTGGCCTCCAGGTTGGTCAAACCTTGTTGCCTGAGGCACAGACACAGAAAACCAGAACACCTGACGTTCATTTCTCTGTTGTACTGTTCAACACGATCCCAAGAAAAGATACTGATCTCATTACTCTTGGGTGCACTTTTATGGGGAATACTGTCCTCCAATCAATGAGTTTCAGCCTGTAGCTCACTGTTATATATGTATAAAATCTTAATATGAACATAGGAAAGGTGTCTATCTAGCTGTTGTTGTATTTTGATTTCTTTTTGCTAATTCGATAGTCACATAAAAGCCCATCACTTTTTTCTTCCTTTTATTTCTGTGAATGAATTGAGGAAAAAAGGCCATTCAGCCATTGCCTTCAGGCCATTCTGGAAAAAGAAAAAAAAAATCTCATCAAATATGGGATTTATTATTATTTTTGTCCTGTGAAATTAATTGTTTTATTTTAAGTCAACTTATTATATCATTAAAGTGAAAGGGTATTAAAATAATGATTGGAAAAGCCAGCTGTCTCTATGGGACAGTGTAAGTATAAAGTATGAGTGAAGTAGAAATGTTTTCGTCATGCTCTGCATTGTGCCCAGGATGTCCTCGTGTGAAACAGGTTTACATTTGTTTTAGCTGTTTTCACTCTTCAGAGAAGTAAATACACCTTAATTTCTCGATGTGGAAATTATGAACAAATGAGTACAGCTGTATCAGGCAACGAGGGGCATCATACATTGGTTGATGGCTACATCTCCTCTCTCACCACCATGTTAATAGTGAAGTGTTCTGTAATATTAGCTGTATGTGTTGTATTTGTTGAATCAGATTCTAATTAGCAGCAGTTGATTAGCTTTTACCAGAACCAGGCCCTGGAGTTTACAAGGTATTTGATTTGTTTGTTAAATGCTTTACAATTTAGTAGCAAATGCAAGGAGGTGGATGGTTTGGATTATATGACACACACATGAGGAGACCATGCAGTATTAGACTGCAAATATAACGTAGCAATTACACAGAGAAAAATATTACACTGGTAAATATAGCACAAACATTTCTGCAACCCAAAAGACCACGCTGTCAGAGGCAGCCATTATTCTTGTGAGGGAGCTCATAAAAACTAGCCGAGATTGTAAGTGTCATGTGGTCTTTTTCCAGTCTTCACCTGTCCAGTTTGAGTGAGACTCTGTCCACTGGAGCCTCAGATTACTGTTATTGGCTGACTGGATTGAAAGCCGGTGTGGTCTTCAAGTCAAGTCAAGTAAAGTCAGGTGACTTTGTCATACAGTTGGATGTTGAAATGAAACCATGGTGCTAAATAAAACAACACAGAGCTAAGACCTAAGCAGACCTCCACACATTATACATAATATACATGTGCACAAACAATAAAACACAGCATGGAAGGTGTTTTTGTGAGTGGTTGTGTGGTGATAGCAGTTCGGTGTGTTTCGTTTGTAAAAGAGCAACGTACTGGAGTTACTGTAACCTTCCTATTAGTTATCAGTCTTATCTTTTTTTTTTTTTACCTTGTTTTGCAGTATTCTGTGCAAATCCTCAGACCTGTTGTGTGGAAAACCAATTAGTAGTTTACTCAAACCAATCATCAACGTTGTGGTCAAAGTCACACGTTTTGTGCATTCTGATATTTGATCAGAACCATCGCATTAATAAAACATTAACAGAAGCACTTGACCTGCTGTCACATGATTGTCTGAGTAGATATTTGCATGAATCAGCAAGAGTACACATGTTACACTGAGTGTGTATGTAGCTGGAATTATATTATGATGTTATAGTATTAATCTGTCTTTCTTTTATTTCATTTAAAGATCATCAGCAGATGAAGGTCTGTGCAAACTGAAGTGAAGGTGATCCAGTCTGCAGAGCACCAAGCTCTCTATAATGTACATCACACATTGGCAGTGCTTCTGTAGATGCTCTAGAACTTGGTTTAGCCTTTTCATTGTAGCTGGAAGTAAGTGTTTGGATGAACAGGACTCTCAAAAGTACAGCACTGGTTGTGCTGCCATCAGGTTAGGTGTAACGCATAGGTCTGAGAAACTCTGAAGCCAAAGTTCAGTAATTGGCAATAGTTTAACTTGTGCTGAGATTTTATTCCAATACCCCCAGGGTGGACTAGGGAATGACAGAACAGAGCGAGGAGAAACCTATCATCCACATTCCTCAGCTCTCACAGGGACAGATTGAGAGTGGGGATATTTTGTGAGAAGAGCAGGTGTTAGTGACAAGAAGGTTTTCGAAAAGGCTTGAAGCTCAAGGAGGAACATCAGCCAGGGATTAATGAGTTTCTTTTTTTTCCCCCCTCCAGAATTAGCACCTTCATGTAGTTTTGCTGTGTGAAAGTTTGTAAGAGGAATGTGTGTAAGAGGAGGTTCATCTGGCACCAGGCTCTGACAAGTTCCTGAGTAATACTCTGTAAGATAAATTCTATAAACGATGTACATATTCATCACAATTCAGTCTATTGATGTGTTTCTGTCACCGAGTTAAAAAGCACTGTCTTTTATTAACAATGCCTCAAACTCGCTTTTTTATCTCCATTGTAAGACTGTGCTGTTTGATTTTACAGCACAAACTGTTTCATTACCATGGAAATATTCATTAAATAGAAGTATTTATTAGAGAACGGTTACGACTTTGATTCTGCCCGAGGCAGCAACTAAATCTCTCCAGCGTTGCTGTTGCTTGCCTGCATTTATTCAATCATTTACTTTGATATGCTTTTTTTTTAAATGTGCCGAGACATAAAAATTAGACATCTAATTATCTCAGTAGGGGTCTGACACATAAAATGCAAGGATAAATGCCATGTTCTGTTATTTTCTACAGAGAAAATGGAAAATATTACAACATTTTTTTTTATCTTGCCCACTGGTTTGGACTGAATGCTGTCAGGTGTAATTGGTCTCTCAGATGGAGGCAGTGCTTTGAAAATGCTTAAGGTACAGCTATGGATATGTCCATCCTGATGCATTTGGAGAGACAAGATACTAATTTACTTACCAAAAAAAAAAAAAAAATGTCATGCTTGGTTTCACCCGGTACCATGCTCTGTGCTAGAACTGCCCCTGCATCATTTATAACAGAATCATGTATATTTCATGGTGAGGTTGTACCCTGCCCATTTCTCTACATTTATCAACCCGTGCGGTGCAGGACACAGCCGTTCGCTCTCTGATGGGACTCATCCGTCTGCTCATAGACTCGCCGCAGCTCCTCGTCCTTCCAACTTGCAGGAGGTCTATACTTGTTCATTTTGAAAAATGTTTTGTTTCTTCGTGACAATAGGGGAGACTATTGACAGCGTGTGCTCTCTCATAAATCTGGAGATGAGCAACAGCGGAGGATAAAGGATGAGCTAGATGAATCTGTTCTATTTGTTTACATTGCTATAGTTAAAATGTTGTCCTTATTTGGATTTACATTTGCGGCATTTGGCAGACGCCCTTATCCAGAGCGACTTACAACTGAGCAGGGGCGGGTTTTTAGGGCTTTGCTCAAGGGCCCAGCAGTGGCAGCTTGGTGGTGGTGGGATTTGAACCTGTGATCTTCTGATCCAAAGCCCAATGCCTTAACCACTGAGCTACCACCTCCTCGCATAAGTAGGTAAAGCTGAGATCAAATCATTCCCAAATTATTTTATGGAACTTGAATTTTTAAAGGCGCATGTCGTATTTCACCGCTTTATTCCTGCATTTTGTTGGTTTATTTACTGACTGAAAGACAGGAGGCGGATCTGGAGGTAGCAAACTGAAAATGTGGAGATTTTTATTGGGAGTGACGAGAATGGACAGGATTAGAAATTAGTTTATTAGAGGGACAGCACATGTAGGACATTTTGGAGACAAGGTGAGGGAGGCGCGATTGAAATGTTTAGAGGAGGGACATGGGGTATATCGGTAGAAGAATGCTGAGGATGGAGCCACCAGGAAGAAGTAGAAGTGGAAGAGCAAAAGGAGGAGGTTCTATGGCTGTGGAGAGGGAAGACATGCAGGTAGTTGGTCTGAAAGAGGCAGATGTAGAGGACAGAGTAGTTTGGAGACGGATGATCTTCTGTGGCGACCGCTAATGGGAGCAGCCAAAAGATGATGATGATGATTTGCTGTCTTGCTACATATATAGCTGGCTATCTAGAAGTGATAATTTATTATAGTATCTTTCTGCAAATGGAAATATTCAAATATGTATATATCTGTATAACATATATCTAACTAAGCTATGGAGTGGTAGCTCAGTGGTTAAGGTGCTGGGTTACTGATTGAAAGGTCAGGGGTTCAAGCCCCGGTATTGCTAAGCTGCCACCCTTGGGCCCTTGAGCAAGGCCCTTAACCCTCTGTGCTCCAGGGGTGCCATTTCATGGCTGACCCTGCGCTCTGACCACAGTTTCCGAGCAAGCTGGGATCTGCGAAGAACAAATTTTACTGTGCTCTAATGCATATGTGACAAATAAAGACTATTCTATTCTTCTATTCTTTGAGATGCTGCTGAGCAGTAAAAATTCTATGTGTATATAGATCTATATATGAAAATAAAACATTTAAATGTGCGATATTTTATATAAATATATACACATTTGTATACTGAAGTAGAGTTTGTACCACAGTATCCAAGAATATATACAGTGTATATGCAGATATTTAAAGATAAACTAGGACACAATGTGTATTTCCAATGACATACAGTTATGTAGAGATTTTACAGAATGTACAAGGTGGAGAAGAGCCGCATGATAATTACAGGCAGTGTAAACAGCGAGACATCAGCGAGACATCAGTGACCTAGTGGTGTGGTGTAGTGAACATAGATGTCTCTTGCTTGTCAGGTGCAGTGCTCACATGTAGCGCTTCTTCCCTAAAGTTCTCTGCAAGTTTACTGGTTTTATAATCCAACTGTATAGTGTCTTCTACAAGATGATAGTTTCCCTATGGAGGAAAGGTTTCTTTCACAGAGGTGTTTAACATCATTTAACTACATTTAAATGATCTATTGTGAAAAAAGCTCACCAGCTTCTTATAGTGACTGTATTGATCTTCTCAGATGTGGCTCTCAGTGTCTACATTCAGTGCACTGCCATACATGAACGCACAAGTGCTGGATTTGTGGTATTTTGACACGGTGTTGGCGGTTGACATAGCGGCTGATAGCCATTAGCAATACAGGCCTGCATAAAGTACACTCACAAATCTCAAAGTTATAAATATTATCAGGGACGACGTGCTGGAAAACAAGTTGTGTAGTGTGTTTTGCGTATGATCAGTGTTTGGTCTTTATACGTGTAATAAATTAAAATCTCTGCATTATTATTATTAAAATGTCTGTGGGTATTATAGATAAAACTATTTGGACAAAAAATATTGGGACACCTGACTTTTCTAGCCATATGTGGGTCTTCCCCAAACTATTACCACAAAGTTGAAATCACACTAGTGTATGTTTTTGGATGCAGTCAATTTTGCCTTCATTGAACTTCCACCATTTTAATTCCCCTGTGCACAATCAAGCTCCATGAAGATGATTTGCATGGGCTGGATGTGAATATCTTAAATGGCCTGCGTTAGAACTTGGATCTCAACCCTGTTAAACACCTTTGGGGTGAATTGGAACACTGACTGCACCCCAGGCCTCCTCACTTCACCTACATCAGTACCCGACTTTACTAACACTCTTTGTGGCGGAATGAACACAAACCTTTACTAACACACTCCAAAATCTTTTGGAACAGCTTCCCAGAAGAGTGGAGGTAATTATAAGAGCAAATTGGGATTCAGTGTGAAATTTTATGCTTAAAAAAAAGCACATATGAATGTTATGGTCATGTTTTCACAAATATTTGTTCATATAGTGTATAACGTTTAAATTCCAGTTTTATTCTGAGCCAAAAGATTGTTGCCAAGGTCATTTTTCATAGTGTTTCATTCTCTAGAAGAAAAGCTCAGTCCTATAATTAAAGCTTTGCTGGTATATCTACTGACGTGGCAAAATCTCTACAAACCTCATACAAACATTAAAAAATATATATGCAAGACTTCCTAATTTAGACGAAAGCAGAACTCAAGCAATTCGGAGTAGTTCAGTCCCTCTGAACGGATTAAGAATTGATGAGAGAGATGCTCAGAGTCTCCATTTATTGGGTGGTAGGGGGTGACATGCTGGCAGCTCTTTGAACTCTGCACTTCTTTGGAGACAGATGGTTTTTAATGAGCTGTATAAAGTTAGTAGGTGATAATGGCGAGAGGCTTTATAACCACCTGAGGCCCTGTGCATTAGAAATGGCTCTTCAGAGTTCCTCAGCTCCTCAAGTCTACCACATTTAAACTCTGTCCAAGTGGAAGCAAACAAGGAGAAGCGACTGAACTGCAGTGCGTTTTCTCACAACATGGGATAAGCATAATGGGTTGACCAGCGATTTAGCCGTTGTCATGCTACACTTTTCTTCTCAGAAAATACAAGCTGATAAAAAACTGATGATAGTCACACTATACTGTTTTACAGTGCATCCTGAAGGTATTTACAGGACTTCACTTTTACCTCATGACAGTCTGAGAGACCTTCAGGTGCATTTATGCAAACTCTAGATGGTCTGTCTTGTGCCTTTTATTGAGGAGTGGCGTCTGTCTGGCCACTTTCCCATACAGGACTGATTGATGCAGTGCTGCAGAGATGGTTGTTCTTCTGGAAGGTTCTCTCTCCACAGAGAAATGCTGGATCTCTTTCAGAATGACCATTGGATTCTTGGTCACCTCCGTAAATAATGCCCTTCTCCCCTGATTGCTCAGTTTGGCTGGGCGGCTCTGCTCTGCTCTTCCATTTAAGGATGATGAAGGTTACTGTACCTTGTTTCTGTACCTGACAATCCTGTCTCGGAGGTCTACAGATATTTACTTGGACTTCATGTCTTTGTGCTCTGACATGCACTGTTAACTGTGGGACCTCATATAGACTGGTGTGTGCCTTTCCAAATCATGTCCAATCAGCTGAATTGACCACAGGTGGACTCCAATCAAGTGGTAGAAACATCTCAAGGATGATCAGTGGAAACAGGATGAACCTGAACTCGATTTTGAGGAATCTCTTAGCAAAGGCTGTTTTTTTTTTTTTTTTTTAATAAATTTGCAAAGATTTCAAGCAAACTTCATTTACGTTGTCATTATGGGGTAATTCTTGTAGAATTTTGAGGAAAATAATGAATTTTATCAATCAAAGGCTATAACAACAAAATGTGGAAAACTTTTCTGGGTGCACTGTATACAGCACAGCTTTCAGTGTTGTTGCATGCATAAATACATTGTGTATTTAACATTGTTGCCCCTTTTCGAGGCAAGTATTAAAAAAAATGCAACTTGCTAAAAGTCTAGTGTGACCTCAGATTTAGTGACTTCACGCCTGGTGAACCCTAACCCTATACTTCTCTTTTTGCCATATTAGTGCATCCAAAAACCTCGAAAAAAACTGGGAAAGCTTTATAATTGTTTCTCAAATACCCTATATGGCCAAAGTATTAGGACACCTTTGGGATAAATTGAAACGCTGACTGCATCCCAGGGCTCCTCACCAGTACCTGACCTCACTAAAACTTGTTTCTGACTGACCATAAATCTCCACATTCACACTTCAAGATCTAGTGGAACATCTTCCCAGAAGGTTATTATAACAGGAATGGAGACTAGATGTGGAATTGCATGTTCACAAGGCACATACAATCATCACATGTACCAATCTTATGGTCAGGTCTCCACAAATTGTGTTTGTATATTGTAAAAAAATCCATCTCCATGATTGAATTATTCTGATCCCTTGATGCAGAATATTTCTCTGAGCAGAAGTGCTGCTCACACATTCCCCTGGTCTTGTGTACATACTGTGAGAATATTTTTATTATATAATCTATACATGCTTTAATATGAGCTCTAATCTATAGACATTATGACCTTAGATTTATTACCTGTTGTATTTTGTGCTATCAAGTGACCAAGCCATGGATTACGCCTGTGTTGGCATTGCTGAAACACACTTGTGCCCCGATACAAGCCAATAAATCTTCCCCACTTTCATTCTCCCGCCCTTGTGCTTTGTGTTGGGCCAGATTATTATTTGGGACACTTTGCTGCAGGTGTTACAGACATGATGAAGTTGGCTTCCACCTCAATTCCCCCCCTTGCTTGTGCAATAGAGCCCTCAGCCTTGTAGGCTCTGATGGATTCTGATCCTGTTGTGTTTGTGCCATTAAGAAAGGCATCGAGCTTTAATCACAGGCGACAGCTGAGTGTCTGCCCTGTGAGGATCTCTCTTCTCTGCCTGCGCTAAATCAGTCAAATACGTCGCCTGGCCTCTGGAGAGGAGAGGAGTTAACAGTACGCTGACGATGGTTCTTGAAACTCGCTCTCAATCACTAGGTGCGGTATTAAACCCAACCAATTAACTCGCATCTTAGATTCACACGTCTTTATTGCGCTCATAAAAGACACCTGGGAGAATTTGTTTTTGCGGGTGCAAGCGAAAGCTCAAGCACAACATTTTTAAAAGCTCCACGGACTAACAGCTGTCTTAAGAAGGAACTTTGTTGGCGAGAAATGGAGAGAGAGGAGATGACGGATATGTAGGCACGTGTCGCATTTGACATTTTAGTAAAAGTTCTTTGTTAAAATGAAATAATAGAATAAAAAAACACTAGGTGGGAATCAGCGTGAGGTGACTGTGTGGAAACGAGTGCTGCTCTTCACTTCTTGTGAGGACTTGCTCGGCTCATGACTTTTACACCTAATAAGCATGTTCTGAATCTCTTGTATACTCCACTCGTGGAATTCAGCTTCTGTAGGACTGGATGAACTGTGGATCTGCATCCAGTCTTTTATTTCAGCTTTCGTCGTAGCCTGGACCTCTTTTATAATGGCTGTTCTTTGCCTCACAGGCACAAGGAGATCTGCAGGGACTAACTGCAGTGTCAGGCTTGTCTGAAGACTCTCTGTCTGTTTCTATCACTCAATCTCTCTTTTTCTCTCAAAGCTTTTCCTTCCATTGTCTTCCCTCCTTTGCCTCGCTCTCAATCAGTTTTTTTTTTCCTCCAACTTTACTATCAGTCTAATCCATCAAACATGATGTGATTAGACGGTAGTTGCCTACGCATATACTCTCGGCTCTGGAAGCCATTTCTGCTTGTCCCTGTTCACCATTCAGCTCTCTCTCTCTCTCTCTCTCTCTCTCTCTTTTTATTTATTTATTTTTTTTATATCCCGGCAATCTCATGCTTTCTCTCACTTGCGCTTTTTTTTGGATAAAAAATATAAAAAATCCCAAATTCAGAGGTGTAGAAGGTTAAATCTAGTGAATAGCTCTTCACTGTCATTAGCTCTATTAGTCATGATGTTTTTTTTCCTCCTCCTGACGTCAATCATTTATTTTAAAGTGCCACTGCAGAAGTCACACAATATGTGTTAAAGCCTGCTTACCTCTATTACCTGCCATTATTTCTGACTCGGAATGTTTGATGGAGAAACAAGCATCTCTGTTTTTCGGTTTGAATCGGATTCGTTTGAACAGCAGCTTTGAGTTTCCCAGCTGTGATATCGACTAAATGCCAAATTAATTGGAAAATGATTGTCAGTGGAATGAATCCTGATTCGTCTTTTGAGTTGCCTTTTTTAGACTGGTTTATGAGCGATCGTAATTAATAAAGACTCACTTTAACACCCACGGTTGGAGCTCAAGTGCGTGATGATGAAAAGGAATGAGATCCGTGTTTGAGGAGGATCTAATGCTTTAGCTGGGGTTTGGAAATGAGTTTCAGCATATTAGAACACCTTTTGTACTCTACAAAGTTCCTCGGTAGAATGAAGTGTTGGGCTTTCTAATAGTCGGTTTGATCCATAATTAACTGTTATTCAGGAGAAATTGACTGTTGTAAGACTAAAAATTTTCATAAAAATGGAATATATGAAGGCTGAATAAATAAACAAAACAACAGTCAACTGTTGATTCCGTTTCCTACTTTTTTTAATTTTATTTTTTTATTTGTATAACCCTACTGGAACATGAGGATATAAGGAAAAGACGACATATACTGTAGTGTGTTTGTAAGGTGTTGGACCATCACAGGCCACGTAAAGAAATCATTCAAGTCAATTCATTTTTATTTGTAATTCTCTTTTTACGAAGGACATTGTTTTAAAACAGCTTTACACTGATCAATCACTTATATGGTTGTACAAAAAAGAATGTGTAAGTTTATTGCCTGTAAGTTTGTTCCTTATAATTGTTTATCCCCTGAAGAATGATCCAGCTGTGGCAGCTGTGGCAAGCAACAATTTCCGGAGATGGCATGAGCAAGAAACCTTGAGAGAAACCAGACTCAAAAGGAAACCCGTCCTCATATGGGTGTCAGCGAATGCTTATTAACCGTGATCTATTCTTGATGCCCAACTTCTGGATAAAGTTGTCTTCAATGATAAACCCCTCACTTTACTGCTGCTGTAGATGTTCTACACGAATATCCAAGAAATACATGATGGGGTTTAACTCAAGATCCATGAAGATGGATTTCAAGTCAAGTTTATTTCTATAGCGCTTTTCACAACAGACATTTTCTCAAAGCAGCTTTACAGAATTTAAGAGTTAAGGTGAACCATTTGTTTTTATCCTTAGATGTTATGAGGAACTTGAGAGGAACCAAACTCAAAAGGGGAACCCATCCTCATTTGGGTGATATATTATGAGTGTGATTATAGTCTTTTAAACAATACAGAACACTGAAGAGTGAGAACTAACATGAGCACTGGAATGTAATATTATGATTAATGTTCTTTCTACATTGTTATAAAGTCATTTGAGATTATGGAACCAGGATTTGGACTTTAATAACAGTTAGCTACTATGGTTTGAGACTTTAAGAAGTTTTGCATTCATGTCTTCCTCAGTCTACAGTTGCCACCATCACCACTTGCTTGCTCACTGAGTATAAATGTATAAGGTCTAATTCATCATATTAACAATTCAATGTATTAATTTCTGTACAGTTGTTTTGGGACATTGTTAAAAGCACAATACAAATAAGATTTTATTAAATTGAATGAACAGGTCCAATACAGTGATTCTAGTGGTCCTTTAGCTTCTGATCAGAGATCACAGACCTGCCCTTCCTCTGTTTGACCACCAGGTCATTATTTTACCCAATTCTTTAAATTCTAATCCAAAAGCAGAACTCAGTATGTCTGTTCCATGCACTGAAACCTCAAAAATGACTGAAATACACCTCACGTGAAGATTGTAACCTATAAAACCATTACGAGCATGTTAATCCATTTACTGTTGACTTGACTTGTTACGTTGACCACATCGATAGTAGTGAAAATGACTAATGGTTCTGGCTACGCCTCAGTCACACTGATTTTTCATTACCAACATATTAGTGTTTGCTGGCCATCATTTTGCTTCATACATTGTAATTTGTATGCAAAAATAGTGGGATTTCAAATGGCTGGATTTTGGTTTGAAAAGAAATGTACAGGCAAAAAATAAAATTATGGGTAAATAATAATAATAGTAATAATAATAAAAACAAGTAATAAGTAGTAAAATTCAATATGTAATATTTGTAATAATTATGTAATAACAATGTTTAATATTTATTTATTTTTTGTCTTTAACATAGTAGTATTATTATTAGTATTATCAGTATCATAATTTTTTTGCTTATTTTTTTACATTTTATTTTATGAGGATTTTTTGCCCTTCAGTCGAAATTAAAATTTTGTGTATGACACACAATATAAATGTAGAATTTTGATTTTCGGCTGTTATGTTTGGGCTTTGGGGGCTTGGAGTGTCTGGGCTGCTCTGACCCGAGTTTGACTGATATGGGAATTGTTGTGTCCTCTTAGCTAACCCCGGAGCGTGACTCCTGTCTCTGACAGAGTGGAAGCTCTCTGAGCAGCACAGCTACGTTAAGTGTAATCCGACACCGAGTATAAAATGTCAGCACCGAGCTGAAGAGTTGATGTTTGCTATTAGCCAGCACTAGGGTTTTACTTCAGCTTTCTCTCTGTCTGTAACTGCAGGTACTCTCTGCTGTGTAGCATCCTCATTTACCACCTTTACCCTCTGCTACAGTCATTTCTATTGCCTTCATTGCCCTAAACAGATCAGCAGGCAACACATGATTTATTGTGATCATTATTATAGAGCAAAACCTCGGATTGGTGTAGATTAATGAGCACATTTCAGCCCAGTGGAGCTGATCATTTGCTTTGGAAGCCTCAGGTTCACCCTGCTACATTTTAGTGACGTTCGGTAGTGCTGTAAACAATCCCGTTTCTTTCTTTCTGTATTTTTTATTTATATAGCTTTTTTTTTTTTTTACAAGAACGGCATTTTGCATCTTGTGGATTACTCACATTTAAAACATCACCATGGGGGACCTCAGTAGAGAACTGCTGTGTTACATTATGTTAATATCTGTTTGGGTGGGCTCTATTAATTATATGTCAAATTTACATATATTCCCCAGGCCTGTCTCCGAGTCTGTGTATCGGTAGAGAAATGAATAATTGAATTTAAAATAAGCTTTTTTAAACTGAAATGCAATGTTTTAATCTGCAGGGTCACTTTTAATGATTTCTGCTCAATTGTACTGTAATGTTCATTCCAGAACATATAAAAAAGGCAAAAAGACGAGGATCCTGTCACTGATGTTATGGGTAGAGCACCTGTTCAACCATAATGCAATTATTTTCTTAACTAATTTCCTCTTTCTTCGTTCTCATACGTTATTTCACTTTCTGTTTTTCACATTTCAGAGTTCATTAACACGAAATTGAGTTTTTAAGCACAGTGGGCAGGAATGCCACTTGCTACGCTGAGCACAAATGAGCTGGTGGAAAAAAAACAAAGAAAAAAGACACCGGGCATGTATTCATGACATTCATTTCCCACTAAAGATTCTCTTTACTTCAATCCTGCTTTATTCTACACTAAATAAACAAAAGTATTTGGGACACCTGAATGTTCCAGTCATTTGTGGTATCTCCTCAAACTGTTACCACATAGTTAAAGGCACACAGTCGAATAGGATGTCTATATAAATAAATGATCTCTTCACTTGAGCTAGGGACCCAAACTTTGCATTTTGCATGGTTTGAAGAGAAAGATCTTGAATGTCCTGCTGTAGAGCTCTGAGCCCTACTAAACACCTTTGATGAATTGGAACACTGACTTCACCCCAGAGCTCTTCACCTCACCTACATCAGTACCTGACTTTACTAACACCCTTGTGGCTGAATGATCACAAATTTCCTCAGGCACACTCCAAAATCTATTGGAACCTCTTTCACAGAAGAGTGGAGATTATTATAACAGAAAATGGGGTAATAAATGTGGAATAGTGTGTTCAAAAAGCACATACCATATTATATTTCTAAGACAGGTGTCCCAATACTTTTGTCTATGTAGTGCTTGTTTTATCTTTATCCAGGTACTTAATTCTCCCTGGATTATGAGCAGGCGTGCGCTTGTTCTTTCCCTTGATGTTTTTTTTAGTAGCCGGCTACCAAATGCCACATCGTCGTCCTTTCCAAAGGACTCTCAGTCATTACCTACAATTTCAAAGTTGAGTTTGTTTTAATTAGTGGTGATTAATCAAAACAATGCATAAAAAGTCAGTGCACCGACAGAACGTGGCTGTATATTTCATTTTAATTATGCCTGTAATTTTTAATTATCAGCGTTGGTGCGTTATGTTCTTTTT
The DNA here is from genome assembly GCF_014805685.1 of Silurus meridionalis. NCBI lineage: Eukaryota > Metazoa > Chordata > Actinopteri > Siluriformes > Siluridae > Silurus > Silurus meridionalis. Next base: position 8,752,767 of record NC_060901.1, on the reverse strand, counting down.
AAATAATTCATCGTTTTATAAAAGCGAGCTGTTGAATTCTCAATTCTGAAAGAGAACTTGTTTTACTTTCTATTGTTTTTCAGTCAGAGAGAGAGAGAGAGAGAGAGAGAGAGATGGAATTAGAATGACTTCTTATAGCTGCTATAAGCGATAAAGGAAGTCACTTGTTTATCAGACATCCAGACTCTTATAATGAAGTGTTGAGATTTTTTTTAATTATAAAATAACTATTAAAAAATAATTGTCAGTAAAATACTGTGGTATAAGAACAATAAAAGAATATGCATTTATGGTTTATTCAGCATGAATTCAGTACATGCTTTAAGGGAATTAAATAGTCCCTGTTTTTTTTTTTTCTCCCTGAAATAACTAAACCTGAATATCTCTCTCTCTCTCTCTCTCTCTCTCTCTCTCTCTCTCTCTCTCATTATTCAGCTTCCATTACTGCTTTTTCTCTGATGCTGCATCACTTTCCCTCATTAAGAGTGGCCTAACGGGTTCAGAGTGTAGCAGTTGAGGCCTAAGAAAGAAACTGATGTCAGTACCAAGAAAAGTTCCCTGTAAATGGTCATTACAGTAGGAGTAATAATGAAATCTGCATGATCAGAGCAGAAGAGAGAAGGAGGAACAGAGATCATATCAATTAGACAGCAGTGTATTCGAAGCTGCCTAGTCTCAGTGCAGTGTGAGACAGCATTGTGTTGCTTGATTGTGTGAGGTTGTGGGTTTTGTCGTTGTGTAAATCTGTACGCTTGTGTTGAAACACTGCCAATGCTTTAATTCGCTGGCATGCTCCCGGACGTTTTTTTTTTTTTCGCCCACTGCTTTGATTTTGCAGGGGACACGCAACACTGGATCCTTAAAAGGTTATTGTTGCTCGAGTGCTCAATGTCGAGTTCACGGAGCACATCTATATTGGCGTCTTAAAACCTGCTGTAGTTGTGTCGACTATAAATCGAGAAGGAGGCAGATTAACAGAGCACTTATGGCCTGGATATAAAGGGTCTGGGTAAATGAATCATGATGCGATTCACTATGCTTCTGGATTCTGTCAACACAATAGACACAATGCATTCAGAATATAATGAATACCTGAGGAGTGATTGTAGTGGCTCCATTTCTTTTTTTCATCTCTTTTTTTTTTTTAATTATTCATCGCAATTTACATGACAATGAGATTTTCATTGGGAGTGACGAGGATGGACATGATTAGAAACGAGTTTATTAGCGGGACCGAGCATGTAGGACGTTTTGGAGACAAGGTGAGGGAGACTAGATGGTGAGCTGGTTTGGACATGTGCAGAGGAGGTACATGGGGTATATCGGTAGGAGAATGCTGAGGATGGAGCCACCAGGAAGGAGGAAAAGAGGAAGGCCAAGGAGGAGGTTTATGATGTGGTGAGGGATAACATGCAGGTAGTTGGTTTGAAAGAGGCAGATGTAGAGGACAGAGTAGTTTGGAGACGGATGATCCGCTGTGGCGACCCCTAACGGAGAAACCAAAAGTAGAAGATCGCAAATAAAATGACCATATAATTCCATTATTTTTTCTTGATTTAAAATTGTATATTTATTATTTTTGTAGAAATATATTCTGTATTTATTAATATATGTCACCAATAGCACAAATCACTGGCAGAGGGTCATGTATGTTTTACACCCCCTTTTGTTTGTTTGTTCATTTTTTGTTTGTGTTTTATTTCTGACCCGCTCATATTACTCATAGTAAAATCTAATACCTGCTCGCTGACGAAACACTCATATGTGCAATTTTATGGTGTAGACTTTAAAGATTTGGGGTTGATCAGTTCTCCTCAATGCCTTGAATCAGTATATCAACTTTTTTTTTCTTTCCAATAATCAAGCACTTTTGAAGTACACCAATATCAGGTTGGTGACTTGTTGACAAACAACAACATACAGTATGTGAACACAAACCCTCATTGAACCATAAGAGAATAAAATATTTTATAAACAGTGGGTAAATTACACAATTCCTATTCTTGAGGAAAAGTATAAATACCCTGCTTATATATTTGTTCTCCTTCTACATTTGTGCTTGAGAAAAAGTACACATTCTTGTTTTTTAATAGACTTTAGTATGAAAAGTAAAAGTGCTGATCTGTGAGAAGTATATTTTGAAAAGTGCTCCTGCACATGACATTTAAAGGGACAGAGATTTATCAAGTAATAGTCACACTTATGCCATACAAACACACACACACTAAGCAAGTTTAATGCAACAGTATTTTTACACCAGTAGCGTGAGTTACGGTTGTGGTCATGTGACAGGTGATAATAAACAAAATGTATGTTTTCACCTCAAAGTAGCAAGGATTTTTTTTAACTGAAATGTACAAAGTCACATATAAAATGTTTCCCCTAAAGGAAAATACTCTGATAAAGTATGGATTGACATTTGAAAATTGATTTAAGTACAATAATTAAGTAAAAAAAAAGTGTATCATTAGTGTATTTATTTACAGTTTTGAGTATCTTTAATGTATCTGTATGAAATACTAAATTACTATCCACCATTGGAAACAATCTATTATGTACAGTTACTGTATAATTTGACAAAGGTTTGACAAAATGAGGAGAGTTCAAGAATGACTGATCTGAGTGTCCTTAGCTGCCCTGGTAATAGAGAGAGAGAGAGAGAGAGAGAGTTTGTGAGTGTCCATAATTAGTGTTAGCACTAGCATAGCTGCATACCTGCACTGTACAGATCCATTTTCATAGGCATACTGCAACACAGAGACAACTGCAGCGGAATGAAGGGAAGATTAATTGCCTCAGGTTTTGTTTGCGCTGCCCTGACTCTAAATCAATCCTGCTGGCCCAACAGTAGGAGGTGCATTGCGGAAATGGAGAGTTGCTGACTAAGTCCAGCGTGGAGGTGATTTGGCACAGTCTAGAACACATGCTCTTGCTTACTGTATGAATCAGCTGAAGCTCCTGTTGTGCCGTCATTGTCTCGCTGCAGTACTGCTCATGAGCACATCAGAACCACTGGTTTTATAATTAGGCTTCCCATAGGGAGTCTCTGTAAGGCGCTGGCTCTGAGCCGATATAGCCTGAAGTGCTGAGAAGAGATCAGAAGGTGTTGATTTTCTGTAATTCACTGAAACTTACATTGTGGAAATGTTAAATGATGTACAACTAATAAGTAGATTATAGAATGTGAGAAATGTTCAAGAAGTGTATAAAGGTACAGTACTGTATAAAATTAGCTACTACATAAAATTAGCGCTAAACGAAAAACCAGTTGTGCAGTTAATACAGTACTGCACTGTATTAACATTTTACTTCATTTTATAATTAATAATTATATTTTTATGAATAAATGTCATTATTTCAACATAAAACTCCATAAAAACAATTCCCTATAAGTGTTTCGGTCTATCGTGCCTTCCGCAAAAGACCGGGAAAATCACACAAACTAATAGTTATAGTATAGTGTATATATATAATACATATAAATATATACATACAGCTACTATATATATATATATATATATATATATATATATATATATATATATATATATATATATATATATATATATATATATTATAGCATCTGTTTAAAGCTGCTACAATGTAAGTATTAACAGGAACTAACCTGTTTTAAAAGAACAATGAAACACACAACAATGGTACAACACAAAACTTAAGGATCCACCCAGGGGGTGGTGGGATGTAACCATTGCTAGACAGTAGATGTTTGTACTTTACTAAAGTATTTCCATCTGAGAGTCTTTTACTTTAACTTCACTGCATTTCATGTTAAATATCGTACTTTTGACTCAACTACATTTTGCAGAATCGGTCATTTGTTTAGTGAATAAAAACTTAACTGGTCAAACATGCAGCAAGTCACTAGTCAGGGTAGAGTACATACAGTTCAGTGTCAGTTCACCAGCAAGCAGAAGATGTTGAGAGCAATAAATTATGAAAGAAACTCCTGACTCGAACTTACCACAACACTCGCGGTCTTATTTGCCTGATTGTTTTAAAGTAGTTGAAAAGAAGGTTTTGGTTGAGTACATGCTTTAAGGGAATTAAATAGTCCCTATTTTTTTCCCCCTGAAATAACTAAACCGGAATATCTCTCTCTCTCTCTCTCTCTCTCTCTCTCTCTCTCTCTCTCCTTTATTAGATATCAATCAGTTTTTGACACTAATATCATTCTATTAATAGATCGGTGTGCTAAGAGTAACATTGGAGTCTTTTCAAATAAATTTTGTTAAAGTCAGTAAGTTGATTAAGTAAGAATCTTGTGACAAAAATGATAATAGGTACATTTATAGCCATAATAAATTATAGTGCTTTGGATACTTAAGTACATTTAAAGTACATTACTTTAACTCAATTACATGGTTTGTTTACTTCATCCAACCCTGCATGTGACTCAATATAATAAACAGAGTTTATATTTATTGGTTTATCTGTTTTTATGAATGTTATATTCGTTGTTCTTTCATAAGCCTCTCTCTCTCTCTCTCTCTCTCTCTCTCTCTCTCTCTCTCACGAAGCACTGCCACCTGAGACTCTATCCATAAATGTTAAATAAATGTCTCCTGCAAAAACAAAACAAAAACCCTAAATGTTATAAGTCTTTCATTGTTTAACATTTTATAATCTGTTCATTACCATAATAGACTTTATAATATGAAGAATACACAATGCAATTCTTTGTAATTAAGCTGTTTCTATGGACAGAGAAAATTGGGTATGCAATATATGCAGTGCATAGGGGGCGCCGCACATTGGGAGCACATTGCATGTAATGCATTTATTCTGGTTTTTCCCCCATATTTGGTGTGGGGGGGCAATCATGATCTTGCATATTCCTCAGTAAATTTGACTGCAGAAACAATAAAATGTCTAAATTGGTGCAAACCTCTTGTTCAGGTCACTGCTGTGTTGAGATGCTGTGTATAGAAGCTGTGTTGAGAATCCAACCGCACAGTGGTATTAGTTTACCTAGAATCACAGCACTTCTTTAATGATAGATTTTTATTGAAAGATTAAACCAGGGAGTTTTATTTCTTTACACATCAGATAAATATGAAATGCTTCGTAAAACCCAACTGAATCCTCATTCTGTGTCCCTGTGCTGGTTTTATTAAGTAACATGTAACATTATGAGCAGCATCTTTACTTCATTTTTAGTTTTCATCATTTTACTGATGTACTGCGCCATAGCATTGTGTTTAAACACATGCTGAGTGAAAGAGAGTAATCCAGACATCCATCTGCCAGAGATGCGAAGTTTGGCCAATTGAAAAAACACAATGCTGGCTGGTTCAACTGCTCGCTTGATTTCTCGGTCACATATTTGGGTTGTCAAAATGAACAAAAAGCACAATGCTAATGAACACAGAAGTCGTGGCGCGCATGTTTTTTTACGACTTGGCAACGGGAGCGCGTAGGGCGTCGGCTCGGTTATTGAAACCGTGTCAGTATCAGTGCATGCTTATAATATTTATAGTGACTTTACAGCATGAATTTACCATTCAGCTTTCAGATGATTTGAAAATAATTGCGCTTTGCAGAACAGCCCAGTTTAGATTTCTTGTAGATCTCCTTCTTCTGTGTTTTATCTTTTATTTGTATTTTTAGAGGGTTGTGGAATGCTGCACATCAGACGCAAACAGAAATAGGACAAATTACGTCAGTTGTTTCCGCAGGCCAGACAAGGCCAGGATAAAGTCTGTCATACCATCTCAGACACGGTGATGGCGTCTCAGATGTGCTGAGAAGATAATAATAGCAGAGCCGGTGCTGGGTGTAAAAGTCCATACCTCTTTGGTGGAGATGCAGACAGCAAGCAGGTGACTAATTGCTCATCTGTACTTTGAAGCTAGTTACTGTCTGAGAGATTCTCAAAAAAACAGACCCATTATTGTTGCTCATTTTGCAGCTGACCATAGTCAAATGCACCGCTTCAATCCAGCAGACATCCAGCAGTGCCCTGAGACTGCAGGCTTTTTAGGCGAAAGCGCAGCGTGATTTAAATGCTCGCTCTCCGGGTTTAGGATCTCTTCCATCCAGTCGTGCAGCAGAAACGGTAGATAAATCTCTATAGCCAGGTGAAGATGATGGGTTTAAAGCTCGTTTTCTAAACTCTGCATTCCATCTCATCTTCTGTATCATGGTGCATAACGCAAATTACATCCAAGTGGACTCTGTCCTAAATAGTGAAGTGTTGCTGTGTGTGGTGTTCTTTCAGAGCGTCCAAGCTCTCTGTTGTTTTGTTCTGCCTATTTTAGTTTTCCATTTCTATGTATGGCATTTTTTTATCAGATGCTCCTATCCATAGCGAATTACATTTGATCTCACAAATGCAACTGAGCAGTTATAGGGTTAAAAACCTTACTCAGGGGCCCAGGCTACCTTTACACTAATCCGGATCAATTTAATGTATAAACGCTCCGTGCCCACATTGTCGTTTTTAATCAATTTCCCCATAAAGTTGCACACACACACGCCTGAAAACGCTTACGTCCCTGTACTGTGCAAATGTTTCTTTCTTCATGATTTTTGTGGTTTCTTTATATAGTTGCTATAGCATAAGTGAGAACAGGCACCTACCGGTTTTCTGAACATTGCAACTAACATTAACTGTATTTTGGATGTGAGAAACATACACATAAATGGGGAAAAAACTCTTTAAGTTTAGGGTTTACATTGAACCAAATGTTTAAAAGTGCAGTAATTATTTAATTTTTTATACCATTTTCAATCCACATGCACAACCTTCTGTACTATACAGGTTGCCGCTACAGTTTTGCCTGTGTGTACTTTCTACAAGTCTTATGTTGTCTTTTATTTTATTTATTTATTTATTTTTTTGCACTACATGTTGTACATGTGCGCTTTGTGTTGTAAATTTAGCGTCTGTGTAGTTCCATGTTCCTTTTGTTAATTTATGTTGTCTGATGGAACACATTGGTCCTATTACATCTTATTACACAGTGTAAAGCACTGTATACGATTGAAATGACACCTTGAAAAAAAAAAAAAATTGATATTATTTATAATTATATATATAAAGAAAACGAATCTTCTGCACATGTTTAAATTCCTCCTGGTTTATTGTGGATGCTCCTCTGCAAGCTGAGGTTCTTTAAGCGACAGAGGTACAAGCCCTTCTGTATATATATCTGTCTTTCCTGAAGGTTTAATGGTGCAGAATTGTTTGAGAGCTGCAGTATGTATATTTAAACCACCATAACACTCTTGCTAAAGAACAGCTTTTGTAGATAAAGTATAAAAAATCACCAGCTCTGAATAGAACCTCTACTGATTAAAATAATCCATGATGTACATGTCGAATGCATGGCTAAAACACTGTTCATGAAGGTTATTAGATTCAAAGGTCTACATGGTGATTATTATGGTTTAATGTGAATTACAGCCTGTATGTAAAAGTATCTAATGAAGGAATGTCGTGCCTCTTATTTAAATAATTCATCACGGGCAAACAGCTGTGTGTTCAACAGGAGTGCTATAGAGATAGTTGTAAATAGTGGTGTGCTGGAATAATGTAATAGGATATTTTTAACGTTTTAAAGCATCCAGCTATGCTAAGTTTCGGACCTGATTCTTTGATTATAGCTGCATGGCTTTAAAGTGTGTCTCATGCACCTCTAGTGTCCTTAATGTTCAGTCCTTTGCCATGGAAACATAAGTGCTGGCTGTCGTGCTGGCCTGTAAAACACACACACACACACACACACACACACACACACACACACACACACACACACACACACACACACACAGGCTTGGTGTGTGGGGTATGAATATAATGGAGGTTCCATGCAAATGTCAAATGTAGCATGGGATAATCTGTGAATGATGAACTCGCCTGCATTTTGCCTCCTTTGATTAAACTTTTAAAGAAAACTATCATTTATTTGTTAAATGCACTGACTGCTCTGATACACAGTAGGTTTTTCTTCAAGCCAGTGTGCAGTTCAGTAGAATTAAATGGATTCTTAGTCAAGGTTACAAAGAAAAACATTTCATCCTTTTAATAAAATATATGAATATTGCATTAAAGCGGAGAAGCGAGCAGCGCTGAAATGAGAGCGTACAAGAACTTATTTGATGTGATGACCCTTCTGTAGTCTCGTTTACTTTATACAGCTTTCTCTGAACATTCTTGCTTTCGGCTTCTCCAATTAGGGGTCGCCACCGTGGATCATCCGTATACATCAGCGCTTCCTAACGCAATCCAGCCCATTTATCCAGGCTTGGGACCAGCACTAAGAGTGCACTAGCTTGTGCAACCCTAATGGCTGGGTTCGGTTCCCTGACCGGAAATCGAACCCGGGCCGCGGCGGTGAAAGCGCCGCATTCTAACCACTAGACCACCAAGCTACCACTGGACCACCTAGCTTTCTCTGAACATTGCCTGGTATTTATTCTAAGCGCCTTCGAGAATCTGTTAAATTTCCTTTGGAGACCAAGGCGTAGATCTACTATAGAGCCCTGACCTCTACCCTACTGTAAACCTTTGGGGATGAATTGGAACGCTGACTGCACCCCAGACCGAGTGGATCATCTTCCCAGATGAGTGGAGAGAAAATTAGAGCAAATGGGGACTTAATGTGGAATGGATGTCTAAAAAGCACATACAAATCTTGTTCAGGGGTCCACCAAAAAATAATACTTGATGAATACCAGTTAATAATAGATAATGTATGTATTAAATTCTGAATAAAATTAGTTTGACCTTTATATGTTTAGTTGCTACTTATACATTGAGATACCCACAAATATTTAAACATATAATACCCAGAAAGTGTTGCATCAGGAAAATGTTATCATACTGTATAAAGCTATAGACAGTCTGTTTAACCAGTCTCACCATTATGTTATAGCCCAGTCACCTCAAGCTTCTACATGTTCTGTATTGAGAGATGTTTTTCTTGTTACCAGGGTAATTAAGAGCGCTTTTTTGAGATACCGTCACCTTTCTGTCAGCGCTGAACCCGTCTAATCATTCTCCTCTGATGGCTTTTATAAACATGATGTTTCTGTCTGCTGAGGTGCTGCTCACTGGATGCTTTTTTCACCAGTCTGTGAAATCTTGCACCATACTGTATAAAAGCCAAACTGTTCTGGATGTAAACCACAGCTGTTAAAGAAATACTTCAACAAACCCATATGAAAATATATGATGTTTGGTCTAAAGATGACCTGCATCTGCATGATTGTATGCATTGTGCTACTGCTATGTAATCGGCTGATTAGACTAGATTAGTTTAGTTTAATTAGATTAGATTAGTTTGACCTACCTTTGTGCGAGCATGGATCACATGACCAGATCTGCCAACTGCTGTAACTGTAACTCACTAAGGGTGTTAGAAAATATCAATACACGTGAATATTATGATATTTTGTTTGCCGATACTGTGTCGATTCTCCAAAAAATAGCGATATTAAAAAAAAAAAAAATTGTACTAAATATAAGAAATGTCGCAGTATATTGGTTTCCTCAGACTATCAAAATATATCGTATCACAACCCCTGTAACGTGATGATAACATAGTGGCAGATTCTTGACGATACACAGCCCGATAACTCACTGAATCAAAGTTTTATGTCCAATGACACATCCATAATGCTGGAATTGTGATACTTATATCTACAGCACTTTAGTATTGCAAATCCCGAATGACGAGTTCTTGAATGTTCTCTATATTTTGGTATTGATTATTTAACCAGGAGCCTCTCTTTTGCTTCATGACCACCAGTTCCTGATTGTAAAGCAGGACCCCAGACTTTAGCCTTTGGGGTTTTTTTTTCTGCCCTGCCCTACTTCTCCTTTGTTCAGCCTTTTCTGAGTGCTTGAATCCCCTAAGGAGGCAGTGGCTTCCAAATCGATTCAGGTCGAAGCCATTCCTCTGTCTGTTATCTCCGAATGACTGTCAAAAGCATCTCTAATTATTTGCTGTACTGCTGGGGTGAATTTAGTTCTCTGTCCTGACAGGACATCAGTATTTCTGTTTGATTTTATTATTTAAAAATAAAACCATGTAGTAAAGAGACTGATGATTGCCACTGATGGCTGCAGATAGTCACAGTGGGACGTGAGTGCTGCTCATAACCAATGGGATTTCACTTTTTTAGAAGACTTCCTGATTTTCTGCTAAAACATAATGCAGCAAAGCAGAAGCAGCGGAACAGAGTGTCTTGAGGAATAGCCAGTTGAAACGTCGTGCCAAAACGATGCGTGTAAATTTTTTTTAATTAGCAAATCTTTGCGTATAAGTCTTTCTGCGCTGTTGTGAATCTGCACTGTAAAAGAAAATGTAAAACTGGTTATAAGGGGACTTTATTTGTCGTCTATATGAGAATGCAGACACTCCATCACTCAGCAGTCAGATGTCCCAGGGCTGCTTCTCTAGCTGATGAAATATTCAACACTTTCAGTTTGCTCGTGTTACCAATCAGCCGACACACACGCGCACATACACACACACACACTGTAACTGGTATTGGTATATAACATAAGGAGGGAGAAGCATGTGTGTGTGATTTGCTTTCCTACAGTTTCTAGAAGAGGTTCTTACTCCATGAGAAATGTTTTTTGTAATACAGAGCCACTAACTGCACTTCTTCTCTTCACTCCTCATGCATATTTAAGAGCAAATGTGAAATTGACAAACGCTCTGTTGACTAACTCTTTCACCTAATTAGCTTTCATTAATTGCCTCAGTTCTTTTTTTTCTTCTTAGTTTTTTCTTTTTTTTTCCAACAGAGCTCTGTAGGTGCTGATGTTGGGGAAAAAAAGTCAGAGGGATAATACAGTATAGGGCACCCAGTATAATTTTTCTGCTTTTTAATGATCACTATTCTTAGTTGTGTTTGCAGGCTTGGACTCTGGGTTTTTCTGGTGGTATCTGGAGTGTAGCGGAGCTGCTCGACCAGCATCGGGAGCTGATAAGCCACACCAGAATAAAACGCTGCCTTGGCCATTACAAGCTGCCATTAATATGGCCCATGCTTTTTAGTAGGGCCTTGGATATTTCTTTGTTACTGTAAAGCTGAGGATGAGATAAACGCTTGCAGAGGTCATTAGCTGTTCATTTGGATTGTAGCGGTTCTTTGAGGGAAATTGATTTCTAAATCATACTTTTTTATTATTATTATTCTTTATAAATGTACAGTTTTGTCAGTGTCTTTATTGTCCATTAAACCATGTGCGGGACAGTACAGTAGACAGTGAAATGAAATGTTTGTCCAGAACTACACAACAACAGAAATGAACACAAGATAACACTAAACTAATGCACCTACTGCACACAGGAAAATCAAACAATCACCCAATCCAAGATTCTTTTTTTTCTTCTATTAATTTATTTGTTGGTTGTTTGGTTGGTTGGTTGTAGGGCTGCAACTATCGATTATTATAAGCCGTTTTGCTTATAATAACTATATAGAACCAAAAAGGCAAAAGACACATATTGTTTGTAAATATTTATAATGTAGCTATTTTAAAGCTTTTGAAAATTTGAGTATGCAAGGCATAAATTGTGTAAATCAAACTTTATTATTTTTTATGATAACTGCAACAGATAGAAAGTTAACAACCAGGCATTTTAATTTTGTTTAGTTGTGAAGATATAAATAACATAATTACATAATTAATTTAATTCTGTATATAAAATGATATATGCATGAATTGTATATACAAACATTGGAAACAACTGTTTGAACATAGTAACTCCGCAGTAAATCAGGTTTCAAAACAGATGTTACTGTTGTAGAGGACAAATGCTATAAAAACAGAATGGAGCGGAGAAATGCCGCGAGCTAACAGGCTTAAAAAGAAAGGAAATATACCCAAGTGTACAAATTAATCAGCATTCGCTAAAAACCAGAACAGTGACTAAAAAAAGTGATTGTTTGCTGCTGCTGTTATTTGCTGCTTTTATATTTCCTGTTTGTTCGCACCGTTTTATTTGAATGCATCATGATGTCGCGAGCGAGCTAATTGCGCAACCCGAGTCCCGACAGAACAGATCCAGTGCGACTGTCCCGAAGTTACAAACAAACACTTTACACAATAGCACTTCATTAAACTACACCATTTTCACCTGAGAAGGATTGTAATCGACCGTGCTGATGTTTCACATTCATCTGTGACACCAGTGTGTTTTCTTTTCCTTTTTGCGAGCGGCTGTGTTGCCGTCACGCTGGAAGAAACAGTAAGGAATAATCATAACTCATGAGTTCGAATGATTAATCATGATCCATCCATAAAACAATGGTGCAGTGTTGAAACTTGCAGTACTGTATACTGTAAAAGTCTAGAAATAACTTTATGAGCAAAATGGTGGCTGTCTGTAAACTTTGCATAACCCGACTTCCTGGCAGCATCATCTAATGTGAGGAAATCACCCAAGTGACAGAAAAAAAAGGGTGGAATTTGTGAAAGACAGTTGTCTTTTCAGGCAGCCTTTAAACGCTCTCTTCATGACAGCACTGACAGGAGCAAAATCAATGTCCAAAGCCATTTCATTCATCCAGGATTCAAGGATTCTATGAGCGTTTTATCAGACTGCATGGCTGAATGTATATAGGAATATAGGAATTCCACATGAAATTTCCAAGTCCCCAAACACCACAGTTCTCACTCCTGTCACATAAGTAGCCAGGGCTACCATGTGCTTTCGCCAAAACACATGAAGCTAATGAAGACTGCTCACAGGGCAGCGTGAGACACTGAGGAGAAAAGTGCTATCTACCTTCTTCTACATACACAAGCTCAGAGATGCCCACATATGGGCAGTTTTACTTTCCTGGCAGCAGGACACAGATGGCTATGGCATTGTTGTAATCGATTCATTCTTGCGCTCTAAACATGAAAGGGTGAGCAGACTTCCACTGTCCTTCTCAAGGGCTCATGGTGAGAATAAATGCTTCTCCAGCTTGACTAAAAAATATAGAACCAAGCTAAAAAAATAAAGCGCTCAGTGCTGACAGTCATTCAGATTGTACCTCATTATTATTATTTTTAATTCAATTGAATATATGAGCAGTGAGGGGGAAAAAAAAAGATAATTGCACCGGCTCAGGGTGAGCCATGCTTGAAACGCTTGCATTTAAGTTTAGCAGTCTTTACTGAAGCGGGGATTATTCACGAGCTGAGCTGATAAAGTGTGAGTCACACCTGAACCCTAGATAATTGGAAATAGACTTTTTTTTTCTTTCCCAGGACTCCATTATCACCAGGTGAGGTGAAACTTTGTGAAGACTTTCAATATGCATATGCAAATTCTCTGTTTACTGTGTGTGTGTGTGTGTGTGTGTGTGTGTGTGTGTGTGTGTGTGTGTGTGTCTATGTTGAATGGTAAAATTTGATTACCCTTGCTTTCTTTGAAGCTTGTATTTTAAGTGCAATCAAACAACAAAGGCAGTAATGGGTGCATGTATTCTAGTGGTTTTGGAGGATAGAGGGAAAAAAAGGGCTTATAGCGATAGGAAAATGTAGAATTGCTTCCCTTGCTTTCATCAAAATACTGTGCTTCTCAAAGCTTTTATGAAAAACAATATTTTTTTGGTTAGTTAGATTTCGGTGAAGGTATTGTTCTAGCTCTGATCATCGCCAGTGTGCTTGTGATTGAATCAGTCAATGATTTATGAGTGAATCAGTGTGCAAATCAGTAAATCAGTCACTGAGTGAGTCAGTGGCTGATTTACTGAGTGAATAAATGTATGAGTCAAAAATTTGTCAGTCACAGAGACAGTGATTGAGATTGAGCCAGGCAGTAAGTGTGTAATTCAGGGATTTAGTGAGTGAATCAATTAGTGAGTGAGTCAATGAGTGAGTCAGTGAGTGAGTCAGTGAGTGAGACTGAGTGAAAAAATTTATGAGTCAATAGATGAGCCAGCTAGTGAATCAGGGTGGGTGTGTGTGTGTGTGTGTGTGATTGGTGAGTATTTTATTGGGGACCAAATGCCTCCTACAAAGATAAGAATGTCTGAGATTGAATGAGTTATGTGAACATTTTAAAAGATAAAAATTCGAAAAACTGCTTAAAAACCCCCACCTGATAGAGAAACATTAATTTCTTAAAGCTCTAGGCAGCACATGGCGCCTCTCTCTCTCTCTCTCTCTCTCTCTCTCTCTCTCTCTCTCTCTCTCTCTCTCTCCCTTTCCCTCTCTCTTACTCCCTCTAAAATGTTAATTAATGCTTTGTCTTTTATTTCCTTCAATTTAGCAGTGTAGCATTATCAGGAAAATAGAGATATAGTTCATCTCTTTCTCTCTCTTCCCCTCCCCTCTCTCTCTTTTTATCTCTTTCTCTCTCTGTGTGTCTGTGTTTTAGAAGTGTTGAAGTGCATTTCAGCACAGAATACGATGGAGGTCAACGAGAGAATGATTGGAAAAAAAAAGGAGAGAGCGAATAAAGACACATGCTGAAGTGTTATAATAAAACATTAATCACATTACAGTCACCTACATGAAATATTTGCTCTGTGTGCAGCTCTAAGTGCAGAGGTGTGGGCAGGTGTGTATGAATGTGTACATATTTGTAATGTTAGTACAAATATAGTCTCTCTCTCTCTCTCTCTCTACACACACACACACACACACACACACACACACACACACACACACACACACAGACAGTGAGATGGACCGTATCACTATTTTCCTGTAATGCTATGATGAAGAATATGAGGGAAATAAAAGGCAGGACAGTAATATGAATTCTCTCTCACACTTGGAGTTAAGCACTTTAATAGAACTGCTCAGAGGGTTCGGTGCATATTACAGCTTTAATCATTTCACATTAAAGACCGTTCCAATGATCCTTTTGTGTAACCTCAGGATGTTTCTTCACAGATTAGTAATTTGACAAAAATGCTTGCACCGTGCTTATAGTATGATGCGTCATACTTTAATTAATTGTAAATGCAATCATTGGCAAATAGTCTGTGATTGGTCATCAAATTAAACCAACACTGATAACACTTTTACTCCTGTTAATACTGTTCAGCTTCTTCTCCTCCACATTATAACTTCTCTTCCATATCACCACATGTGCTTCTTCCCCCAACTGTTAGCACAATGTTAAAGGTGCATAATTGTATAAGATGACTTTGGATGCTGTAGAAATAATTTTCCCTTCATTTAAACCTATTTCAGCATGACAATTCCCCTGTGCACAAAGCAATCTCCATGAAGATACATATAGTAGTTTTTAATAAAAGATCTTAAATCGGCCTGCTATAGAGCTTTGACCTCAACCCGATTGAACACCTTTGAGATGAATTGGAACGCTGATTGCACCCGCCCTTGTTCGGGTTTCAGGCAAGACGTACCGTATATTTGAAGTTTGGTTTTGAATTTCTTCATATTTGCTTGTGTGCTTTCACGACTGAGAATGGGCCTTGTATATTATTTAGCATTGTGTTTACCAAATGAAAGCAGCAGCTTTTGGAGTCATTTGTAAAAGCATAAATCTAGCAGGTTGCTGGGGCTGTGTGTGATGTGTATATTAGCTTTCTCTGAGCTTCATCCATTTTAGAGTAATAAGAGAAAGAGAGAGTGAGAGAGTGAGAGTTGATGCTACAGCTGGCTTTTAAGAGCTGAAGGCTCGAGGAGCCGGAGTGGGCACCACACATAACTACACCCTCACACACATGCAGCAGTGGAGAGTAAATGGCCACTTCTAAGTGTGTGTGTGTGTGTGAAGCAGACCTTACCACATGTAGGGAAAAGCATATTTTTAGCTGCTTCATTAACCAGGACCTGAAGGAACAGTGTCTGAGGAGCCGGCTGTGTTTTACAAACTGGACTTGAGTACAAATGTGATAAAGAGTAAACACGCCCCGCATTTCAGCTGTTCTCTCACATTTAAAGAGCACTTTCTCAAACACACCCTTATCACTGTTGGTTTATTTACATTCTAAGATCAAATATAATTAACATATGTATATATTTAACGCCTTGCCTCAGTACCGCAGTGCCTACAGCATTGAAGTTATGATGATCTGAACTGGTATGGAGTGGGTCTGAATGAGCGATAGTGTAAATCCATTTCCTGTTATTTAATTATTTTATTTATCAAAATATGATACTTGATACTTTTTACCATTTATAAGTACGTTTGCCATGTTTGAAAAAATGCTATTTTTATTTATACAGTACTAAACTGTATTAACATTTTACCAAATTTTATATTGAATAATTATATTTTAATATTTCTTATTATTTCAACATAGAACTATTCCCTATAAGTGTTTTGGTCTATCGTGCTATCTGTGAAAATCCAGAAAAAATCAGCCAAACAAATACTTATGTGGCAAATGCAATTCCGCAATTTAAATTCCGCGAGATTCAAACCACGGTAAAGCGGGGGATTAGTGTATATATAAAAAAAAAAAAAAAACAATCAAACACAACATTATGACCACCTGCCTAATATTGTCTCACTCCCTGTTTTGTGTTAGCCGCTAACCAGGAAGTGGCTAGCAGATAACGCTAGTGCTATCGATTCAAGATTTGTAATTTTTTTTTACTTTTCATTTCACTGCAAGTTGTATCCTGTATATAAGTATGTTTGTGACAAACAAGAAATCTTGAATAAATGGTGAGACGCTAATGCTAGCGCTATGGATTTTTTAGCATACTAATGTCCAGCTTTAATAATTTGTCTTAAGAGAAGAAAATTCTGACGTTTCTGCATATCGAAGGAGTGAATGAATTGAGGATGGAAGGAATGAAGACTATGTTGTGGTACACTACTTTTACAGTACAACGATTTTGGTTCAGTGCACATGTACCGAGTGCAATCCTTTTTACATGTGTAAGTTTCCTCAGGAACGTATTAAGTGGTGGATCGCAAGTTTGTTAAAGTATGCTAGTTAAAGTATGCTAGTTAAAGTATAACAGTTAAGTAGATCATATCTTTATATAGAGAAACCATCACATATTAAAGTGAGGGCATTAATATAAAGCTAAATGATTTTTCTTGCAACTTGCACTACTGTCCAAATAAATCGACACCTTCTTACCAATCAGATTTGAGATTTCCAAAGCGCTGTGATGTAAACATGGTCCAGAGGTGCCTTTCTGTGGTAATACTATTCAGTGTTTCTCACAGATGTAAAGACCTTTAACGTTTCTCTTGCACGTCGTTAGTAAGTGTGTATGCTGGTCATAGGCAAATCCTGTTGTGTCTGATTTGTACAGTTTATTTGTAAAAATAGCTGATTTATTTCTTTTATATCTGCTCTTCATTTATGAATTCCTACATCTGATAGCGTTGCCTGTTCTTTGATGATTTGCTGTAGTGCTCACAGTGTGATTACTTTAAGAGGTTTCATCTGCGTAAAAACTGCCACTTGTCTTGGTGCCATTCAGGATCAATCAGTTCCTTTTCCCTGCATGAATTATTGCATCTCTGTCGCAGTTTGCCAGTCGGAGTCTTTATCACCGCAACGCTTTTATCCTCGTCCTTTTCTTTCAAGCACTGTGTTTACTGATTTCATGCACTATATGAACAAAAGTATGTTGACACCTGGCCATAAGATTCCTATGTGCTTTTTGAGTATCCTTTTCTGCATTTAATCCTCATTTGCTGTTATAATAATCTCCACTCTTCTGGGAAGATGTTCCAATCAATTTTGGAGATTAGTGTTCATTCAGCTACAAGGGTGTTAGAAAAGTCTGGTACTGATGTAGGGTGAAGAGGCCTGGGGTGCAGTCAGCATTCCAATTCATCCCAAATGTATTCAGGGGTCAGAGCTCTGTAGCAGGCCACCCAGGACCAATGTATCTTCATAGAGCTCGATTTTGCACAGAGGCATTGTCATGCTGGAACAGGTTTCAGTTTAGTAGTTCCAGCGAAGGGAAAATTTCATGCCACTGCATCCAGACATCCTATAAATTGGACTCCTCCAACTTTGTGGTAACAGTGAGCAGGAACCACAAATGGCTGGAAAAGTAAGGTGTCTCAATACGTCTGCCCATACAGTGTATCTTCTACTATCATCAAATAACAATGTTTGTCCATCTAAAAATACCCAGTCTCATTTCTACTGGTCCATTTCTGCCTCTCTTTCTTTTTTTACTACTTCTTTTTGAGTCGTATCCTTTTAATCCTGTTCTGAGCTCTATCAGTCTGTCTGTGTTTGGGCCTCAGCTCATCATCGTGCTCTGATGTGGCTTCATTTCCCTCAACACACACACACACACACACACACACTGTCTCTTTCAGCAGCATTATGTTTACCTCCTCATTCACCTCTTCGAGGAGCACTCTGCTCTTTGTTCTGTAAACACTCTCCTCTCCTCTGTTATCTCCATCCTCACGCCTCAGTCTGTAATTAAGCGCTGTGGTGTTCAGGTGCGCTTGCAGAGCAATCGTAGCCACACAGCCACACACCCACACACCTTTTAAGAGGCCGCATGGGGGCATCACACACCGCACCACAGCGCAGCGTTTACACCAACGTAGCAAACTATTTCCGATTATTCCCTCCTACTTAAACTTAGGGAACAGTGCAATAGACAGACATACACAGTCTTGGGCTGTTAAAGGTATATCGTGTGTATTGTTCTGTTTAGAGAGATGTGAATCTTATGTATCAGGTTGCAAATAATTCCATCCAAACAGCTGGATAGGAATAGACGATGCTCAGCAAACCCCCATAGCAGAGGTGGAGAAGGAGAAATCTTTCACTTTATCTGGAGCACATCATCATAGAAAATCTCACAGCATGCTGTATATCGCTGGGTGTAAGACTGGAAGTGGTTTCACATGCATTCTGTAAAAGCTCTCCTGATGCAACTGAATGCCACAAATCCACCCAATCCAGCACATTTGCATACATTTACATATTGAAAAGCTGTATAGAATTATATATCATGTATTCGTGGAACACTGTTTTTCATCACGTTGGGCTGCGATTCAGCATCAGAACACATCACAGTTTGCGTGTTGTTTATTCTTGAACAAAGTGCCAGAATCATTTGCACCTTGCTTCTTCACTGTTACTCATTTTGTACAGTAACACGTCCTCTGCTGACACACGTTCCACAATTGCAAAAAGCAGTTGTGGAATTAATTTTATCTGTCTGTGTCTGTATTCAAAAAATGTCTACTGAGTGGAAAAGTAAGTGTTTATAGAACAGGTCACTGGTTAAGAAGAATCTGGACTTACAGAAGTTTGAATTGACTTCTACACACACTACTTGGACAAAAGTTTGTGGACACCTGACCATAACTTTACCATAAGTGCTTTTTTTTTTTATAAAGACATTCAATCTTAAAATAACCCCCCCCTTTTCTGGGAAGATGTTTTATTAGATTTTGGAAAGTGCTTGTTGAGATTTGTGCTCATTCAGACACAAGAACACTAGCAAAGCAGGATACTGATGTAGGGTGAGGAGGTCTGGGGTGCAGTGTTTCAATTCTTCCCAAATGTCTTTAGTAGGGTTGAGGCCAGAGCTCAATAGCAGGTCATTCATTCTTCTGCTCCAACCCTTGTAAAGCATATCTTAATGCAGCTGGTGCTTTATGGCTGGCATGAGTTCCAGTGCTTTTGTGTCCAGGAGTGTAACGGTACATGTATTTGTACTGAACTTTTACAGTACATGGCTTTTGGTTCGGTGCACGTGTTTCGAATACAATCCTTTTTACGTGTGAAACATAGTTCAAAGTATCTGAGTTTCCTCACAAACGTATTAAGCAGCAGACTGCAAGTTTTTTTAGCCTCGTAATCGGAGTGTGAGAGAGAGAGAGAGAGAGAGAGAGAGATAGATAGATAGATAGATAGATAGATAGATAGATAGATAGATAGATAGATAGATAGTATATTGGAAACGAAATCTAATATTTTTCAATAGCTCAGCATTGGAATGATCAAGGTTAAGCAGTGCAGTATTTCACAAGGTCTCGTTGATTGTATAGTAAGAATGATATGGGGCAAACTATTATTTCAGCACTCAAAGACAGATAGGCAGCTGCATTCACAGTCTGTGTTTCAGGTTTATAATTTTCTGCTGGGTTCATGCTGCATTTCATCCTAATACTAAATATAGCCAAAAGAAAAGCTGTGATCGATCCAAATGTCTGACATCCTTTGAGTAAATTTTCCAGTGATTCAACAGTGTATGCTTAGTCCATCACTTTTTAGACATTTTGTGATATGAAGATAATATCCAACGGTTTTCTCATACTGACTAATCACATGCCAGTCTTTGATGAAAAGCTGCATGACTCTATAGTTAAGACTAAAAAGAAATCAGCCCCAGGCTCACTTCTTCATAATCATTCTGGGTATGTTTCTGGTGGTGCTTTTGGGCTTGGTTTTAAAAAAGTCCAAAATAATCCACAGAGAGTTTGTGTAGCCCTGTGGGCATATTTATACCAGTGACCTCTGGTGATTTGGACTTTGTGGAAAAAGGCTTTGAGAAGATCTTATTGTCTGGTGTTTGATTTTTTTGCTCTGACTGGTGACTAGCCTGTACATGGTTTTTATTTGAGCTTTGAAGGTTCAGATTGTAAACTTTGATGGGTGTCTGATCTTTGCTGAAAATATGATTATATATCATATAGTAAACCTTTTAATAAATAATCTTCTTATTTCTCTGTTTTCCTGAGTTTTAAACCCCCAGGATGTGTAAAGTTTTACATTAAAGTTTGGGCTCTCTCCCTGCATCTCACTGTAGTCGATGTGACAGCCTGTGGTAAAATGCTAATGTGAGTGCTGCAGAGGCACACTACCACCTCACTGCCTCACCACGCCAACCAGTTTCCTGTGGTGAGGATTGCAGCCTTGGCTACTTTAAAATGAGTCATTTTCTGCTTTGTAGGTAAAGGGGGGGTGGTAATTTATAAGAGACCAGCAGAATGATGGAAGGGGGTGTAGAGGAAGCAGCTGAGCGATGGAGAAATGGAGAAGCAGTGGTGTGGGAGGAAAGGGTGAGGGAGAGGGAGCGAGACAGGGGGAGAGGATGCCGATTTCCTAATGAAAGACTTATTTACAAGGTCTATAACAAACAGCTCAGCCGTCTCTAATGTGTCAAACCCTTGTAGTGACTAATTTTGGATCTGTGACTCATAACTTCATTAGTCTCTCTGCCAGGAGTATGAATGCTTCAGTGTGCTTGCTCATGCTTCATACATCATAATACTGTATATGGTATGTCTAGCTTAGTAAAAGATATCGGATTCCATGCACATGTAGAAAATAATAAAGAAAATATAAAATGCAGTGTTTGTGTCAAACATATGAATCGTTTCTGTATCGTGTTTTCAATTATTTATTTATTATATTGACCTCCTTTCTGAGCACAAGCTCTTATATAAAAGCTATATAACGCTTTCTCTAGCATAGCCGTTTCATCATTTGGCACTCAGGGTTTGATGATAATTGGCCTGGTACGTGATTGAGACCCCACTTTGAGTCATCTCTGAACAGTGGGAGGGAACAGAGTGCAGTATCATCAGAGACCCTGCACAGTGCAGCAGAGACCTCTTCACACAGCATCATATGGAAATGTGTCTCAGAGCATTCACTCATGTCGTCTTATTGTCAGGTCTCTTTCACCAAGTTTTAGACTCGTCAACTTCATCCTCGTGAACTCATATTGAACTACGTCTTCTATGTCAGACTCTCACTTTAAATGCAGTTTTAACTGATTTCATATGTCTTTCACTTTAAAGGGGCAGTGTGAGTTTTTAAATCACTCTGCTGCTGCTAAGTGTGAATTGGAGAAAACAACAATAAGCCTTCCCTTTTTACTGAAATTATACTGCCCTTGTGAGTTCAGAGGAAGCATCAGAGCTGAGCAGATCCGCTTTGAATGGGGTGGAGTTAAAGTCTGGGTCAGAACGATGTAAACAGAAGAGGCGAGCTCGCACTACTCAAATAATAAATAAAATCTCAAATTCTGTGGTACTATGTACTATATATTACTTACAATAATCTAGAAGTGCTTTTTCAGATTAGACTTCTCCTTTAATCTCTTAAAGATGAGCTTTTGTGATTTCAGGGCCGATGAAAAAAAAAATAAATAAATAAAAAAAATTGCAAAAATTGCTCCACTTGTTAAACTCCATATGTCAGTGTATTACAAATTTCCAAACAGCAGTATGTGTGGCTTGGCAAATATACTTCATGTCAGATGCTATGCTCTTGTGTTCTTTTTTCCATATAAGCCAAAGACTGCTAATGACCAATCTGTCGGGTTTCTAGAAGAATCCACTCGGTTATTAAGGCAGTAAAGAAGAATGCTTAATTGCACATTTAGAAAAAATCATTTTTGGAAATTCTTGATGTTGCCGATGCATCCATCCATCCACCCACCTATCTATTTAGATATCCATCTATTTACACATCTATCAAACTAAATCTATCTATCTCTAATTATTTAATTACCAATTAACTAAATCCAACTGTAAGAGAAGAATCTATATGTAAGCATGTTGTTTTAGTTTCTCCAATGGATGGATTAAAAGATGGATGGACGGATGGATGGATGGATGGATGGATGGATGGATGGATAATTTCCTAAAACATTTAGAACTTTGAATACCAGTTTGAATTCTGTGTTCTTCATGTTTTGTTACCGGTAAATAACTGCTGGTGATTTGAACCTTATTTCCTGCAGTTCAGCTCTCACACTGTAACATTTTGCCCTGCAACAGTATTTAGTATTTGTTGTTATATAGTGTTCCATTGACTCAGTCTAACTCATGATCTAAAATGTCCATCATCTCTTTTTTTTCTTCCCCTACTCAAATCTAGACCTGCTGACTGACTTGTATGGAAATAAGGGCTTAAAGGTGGTCAAATCCTTTTAAAAAATATTTTTAAATGATTAGAATATGTTTGAAAGTTAAATATTATTATTATTATTATTATTATTATTATTATTATTATTATGCATCATTATTAATGCCTTTAGTATTTGGTTTAGCCCTGTGTAATTTGTCACAGCTTTCTGTATAATCCTCACCTTTATTTCCAAATGATGTTTTGCAGAAAGCTCTTAGGAAAGGGCAGGTTCAGAACATCAATGCAGCAGATTTGTCTCGTGGTTGCAGGAGCGGGATAATGATAGGGAGAAAGGTGGCACTTAAGGTCAAATCCTAGGCGTTTTTCTGCTGCATTTCCGACACACTTTGCTTTGCTCTTCTTCCGTTTTCTCTCTCTCTCTCTCTCTCTCTCTCTCTCTCTCTCTCTCTCTCTCTGTCCATCTGTGTCACCCTCTCATTCTCACAGCAGGTGTTTGATAATCGCACTAGCATTTTTGTCACATCTGTTTGGGGTGTGTGTGTGTGTGCGCACTGTTTTTGTTCTGGTTATACAGAATCCAGAGGCCTGAAGAAGGTTGTGTTGAGCTGATAATCACAGAGTTTTTTGCAGTATTACAGCCCCCTCTGGCAGCAGCTGGAGATCAGGATTATATGTTGCTCATAGTCACAGAGGTGCAGGACAACATTCCTGCAAACACAGAACAATGAAAGAACTCTGGCATGCGGCACGAGCTACACATGGACTCGTAATAAGCAGAATTAAACAGATCGTTTTGCTTTGCATTATCAGTAATCTCAAACCGTGCTCATAAACACAGCCTTTTGAAAGCAGTGCTCTAACTAAGGGATAAATCTCCCTGAGGCCTTCGCTTATAAAAAAAAATAACAGTGACTGGTGGTGGTCTGATGGTTTATTGCATTAATTTTTTATCAGTTACATTTTTTGAAGAACACAGGACTAGCTAGTTCCAGTCACCACAATGACTTTTTTTGATTTCGTCTTCAGCATTTTAAATTTCCCTCGTCTCTCCTTTATTGTTAGTGTTGGATTTGCATTAAAAGGTCAACATTTCAAGAGCTTTTCATGTAAGCACGATTTTATTTCTTAGTACAGGAAAACATTAAATATGTTATTCCAATTGATCACTAAGAAACTACACATAGCATGGATACATATTGCGTAATATTCCTTACATTTTTCTCTTGTTCCTCAGTAGGACATATCCTTCCCCTGCTTGAGATGGAGATCTTTTTCCTACACAGTTAAGTTAATAAATAGACTGATTGTAATGTTATGCATTGACTGGAATGCATTTCTCTCAGTATGCTGAAGCGGCACAATAAGCTGCACTCTGCAGAAACGAGTGCTGTACAGGGCTGCATGCTAAACAGCAATGTGACCAAGCTGCAGCTTCACTGTGACCCCTCACTGGCAATGATATCAAGTGTCTTCGTGTTTACAAGCAGCTTCACAAGCGTTGACCTGTGAACTACAGCAAATGTGCTACCAAACGAAGACCTAACACAATTTTCCGGAACACAAGAGTGGAGTTTATTCTAACAGCAAATGGCCACTAAACGTGGAATGAAATGTGCAAAAAGCACCGACAAATACAAAACTTTTTCCATATAGTGTACTTTAGAAGAGAGAACGGATGTCACCAAGAGATTCCTCGCCCTGACCTGTCTACATCATCACAAGTTTCTGGGAAATAAATGAAAACACTTAAGATATCATAAATTGAAAGGAGTATTTAATTATATTGCACATACTGTGTTTAGGGTAGGGGGAAAAATAGTACACTGTGCCTGGAGGAAAGGCTTTACCTTTCTGTGCCCTTGTTTTGAAGTGTTCAGCAGCACTGCTTTTAGATGTACGCTGAATATTTGGGCCTATTTTTAAGGTGCTATTTATATTAGTGTGCATCACTCATTTCACTTTGCCCTGTGGGTTAACAACCAGCTCATTCCTTAGTGTTTGGCTTTAGTATCCTGTGAGTGTGCATGTGAGAGTGAATGAGATATGCATTTGGCTTGTATTTGTACAAGTGTTTAGTATCACATTGATACTATTGTTCAGTTTTTGTCTGCTTGTAGTTGTGTTTACTTCACACTTATTCATCCGGCATGTGCTTTTTTATTAAAAACATTGTAGGTGAGGCAAGTCTACTCCAAGTAACACAGACAAAAGCCAACGTCAATGTAAGTGCTACACGAGCATGTTCAGAAAATAGCACAAGATGGATGGAGGAGGTGAGAGATAAAATATCCAAAACCTTATTTAACAAATAAAGAAAAAAACAAATGGCACACTTTCTATATATATATATATATATATATATATATATATATATATATATATATATATATATATATATATATATATATATATATATATATATATATATAGTACAGACCAAAAGTTTGGACACACCTTCTCATTCAAAGAGTTTTCTTTATTTTCATGACTATGAAAATTGTAGATTCACACTGAAGGCATCAAAACTATGAATTAACACGTGGAATTATATATGGGATTATATACATAACAAAAAGTGTGAAACAACTGAAAATGTCATATTCTAGGTTCTTCAAAGTAGCCACCTTTGCTTTGATTACTGCTTTGCACACTCTTGGCATTCTCTTGATGAGCTTCAAGAGGTAGTCACCTGAAATGGTCTTCCAACAGTCTTGAAGGAGTTCCCGAGAGATGCATGCCACTTGTTGGCCCTTTTGCCTTCACTCTGCGGTCCAGCTCACCCCTAAACCATCTCGATTGGGTTCAGGTCCGGTGACTGTGGAGGCCAGGTCATCTGGCGCAGCACCCCATTACTCTCCTTCTTGGTCAAATAGCCCTTGATGCCTTCAGTGTGACTCTACAATTTTCATAGTCATGAAAATAAAGAAAACTCTTTGAATGAGAAGGTGTGTCCAAACTTTTGGTCTGTACTGTATGTATATATATATATATATATATATATATATATATATATATATATATATATATATATATATATATATATATATACCGCTGCGGCTCGGGTTCGATCCCTGGTCAGGGAACCAACCCCAGCCACTCTTAGTGTCGGTCCCAAGCCCGGATAAATGGGGAGGGTTGCGTTAGGAAGGGCATCCAGCGTAAAAACATGTGCCAGATCCGCTGTGGCGACCCCTGATGGGAGAAGCCGAAAGAAAGTTTTAGTTTATATAAAAACAAATATATATATATATATTTACTTGCGGAACATGGTTAAAATCTGAGTTCCCTAAGGTAAATGTTATCACATCATCACTTTTGATTTGACTGAGTATTGTGTGCTCTGATTTCAATGCTGAAATAATCATTTATTCAGTGAGATTTGTTCTGCTGAATTTCTTTCATTCTGGTTTAAAAAAAAAAAGAAATACTGAGTGTGTGTGTGTATACATGTATGTGTCTACATTACAGATCAGCTGATACTAAAACCTATAAGGAAAAACACGTAGATAGACCCAGTGTGTAATATATTTGCAAATGTTATATTTTTTTAATCAAATTTTATTTGTCACATACACGAATACGACATGCAGTGAAATGCTTTTTACGACGGTCCGGCATTCAAGTATAAAATAGAATTTAGGAAAGATAAACCCAGAAAAAAGAAGGTAGATAAATAAAGTATGACAGTAAAAATTAAAGTGATTAACGTTATTGTTCTTAAACTGTCCGTGTGCAGTATGGTGTGGTATAAAGTGGCACAGTGCTGTGCAAGTCCAGAGTTAAAGTGTTATAGTGCAAAAAGGTTGGGCAGAAAATGTGCTGAAGATGGAGAGAGGTCCAGTACTAGATCCGCTTTTGTTGTATCATATATTATAAACCCTTTTGTCGAGTGGATTTGCTTTTTTTTTCCCCTTCCCATTCAACATTTAAAAAAGAGATTTAGGGTTAATAGTATTTTAACAAATTTGAATCTACACTGTTTCTATTAGTTTTATTTACAAAAACTGCTCTTTACATCTTAGCCTACATAACGAAATGACAGCTCAGCAAATGTGTGTAAAATTGTGCTTAAATAACATATCGTAACACAAATCAAAAAAATTGACCAAAGCTTGACAGTCACTGCATAAATAAAGTTACTCTGCTACCAGGTTAGCAATAAAACCAGGATAAATCAGGTGTGCAAGCACAAATCACAGGTCTTTGATGGAAATTTATTATTCGCGATGTTGCTAATGGGAATAAACCCCTCCTAATGCAGAAGCTTTTATGTTTGCCAGAGCTGGGCAGAATGGAGGCAAAGTGATACAATGATTCAATAGCACTTGACAGCTCCCAGCATGCTTTTCACTTGGGAATAGCTCTCTCCTGTCAGATGCTGTGAGCATTACAGTGAAGCGTCTCTGGTGTGGCTTCTGATAATCCGAATAATTGTCGATTCAGCATTCATGGGTGTAGCTATCAGGAGCGTCCTGTATTTTGTGCATTATTTTTTTGTAAATTTTTTATGACTAAAGCTTATTGTTGCTTTGGCAGGAACAAAAATGGCCTTTGCATCGGCCTTTGGCTGAGCCTTAAAGAACTTGTCCACTCTCCATTATGCCTGATTGGCCCGTTCATTTCATTCCTATTATTCAGTTACTCCACTGCCTCCTGTGTCCATGGCAACAGGCATCGCTCCATACAGGATATCCAGTGATTCAGCCCTATTACCATTAGCGGTTAAAGTCTGCCCATTATTCCAAAATCAAATCCTAATACAGACGTCAGGGTCATGGTGTCCACTCATCACGTCACCACTTCAGTGCACCTGTAGAAGCCTGGGGAATTACTTGAATTATTTGAATTTTGTAGTGAATATTTAACTGCTGCACATTCTTTTTTGTCCAGATGATTTCAGAAGAATGCAGTTATTCTAAGTACAAACTTAAAAAAAAACATTGAGAATAAAATTCGTGCGAGCAAAATCCTTTTTTTAGCAAAACGGAGCGACTTTATAGCATCAATAGTATATATGCATTTTAAGAAACTTCATTGTTCTAAATAGTCATAAATGGAAAGTCTTGTGGATGACCGGTTTTGTTGCTACTCCGGATACATTAAAGTCAACAAGTTGTCTGGTCAGAAAAATGACATCTCAGCAATGTTATATTCCAATTTCTTTATTGGGTATGTGTTAAATGATAAATAAAATGCAACTATCAGTATGCTTATATGCAAAACATTATATCTGCATTATTAGGGAGAAGACTTGGCAGTCATTAAGTTATACCTAATTACTTACAGTATATAAATGCGAATACAGCAACCCTAACTGTTTCTCAGCTATGAACTGTGAAGCGGATCTTTTTAAAAGACTTAATAAATTGAATTAGTGTAGAAATTTAGTAGAGAGGCTGGAACTGTAGAAACAAGCTTCTGCAAACATCGGTGCTGCAGACGTTTCTTTTCAGACTATCTGGTGACTATCTGACATTGAAGCTTATTACATTGTTTTTCAGGAGATAAATGACTTTAGATGCAACAGTGTTCTAATTTTTTAATGTACACACGCAAAATTGAAAATTCAATTAATTTGTATTTGTTTAGTGCTTTTAACAATAAACATTGCCTTAAATCAGCTTTATGCAGATAATGCGGTGATAAAGAATGAATAAGATTGTCATGTGTAAGTTTGTCCCTGATAAACAACCGGTGGCAAGGAAAAACTCCCTGAGATGGCATAAGGAAGAAACCTCTAGAGGAATCAGACTCAAAAGGAAACCCATCCTTATCTGGGTTGCACCGAATGTCAATTTATTACAGCTAAACGATGCAAACTGTAGTCCTGAGTCAGTGTAGCAGACTGTTGACTTTAACTACAGTCTAAATCCAAATCCTCAAAGCTCCTGTTCTTACTCCATAATTTCATTGATCCCCAGGGCATTGATGAAAAGCCATCCCCAGCTGCACAGAGAGTCCAATTGAAGAGAACACCATCCATAGGCAGGCCGGGACGAAGCGGGCAGAAAAGATGCAATGTTTGTGTTAGGAGTCCAAATGTAATTTGACATGGATCACTGATCATGAGTGTACAATTCTTAATATCAGCAATAAGAAAACATTACTGGTATAAGGATTTGATCAAATTGTGATCCTAAAGCTGCTTGTAAAGGGCAGGATTTTGGCCTGAAAAGGTTCCTGTTTTTTCTCTCGATTAGGTGAATTATATTTTCAAGACTGCACTTGAACATTTCTAGCACTTCTAATGTGTCTGTGTTTGGTGCATTTGATACAAGAACGGTTAACGGATTTAGCTATTACGGTATAAGCAGCATATTGGTGTCAGATTAGCGATATTCCTTTACTTGTTGGTCATGTTCTGTTCCACAGACACATCCTGTTAAATCACAGAGCTGAAGAGCTTCATAAAAACTTCATAAAGCATCTAAACACACTCTTCCTGTGCTGTAGAGAGTCAGTCTCACACTGTTTTCTTTTTTAAGATGTCGGATGGTTTATTTACAGTACAGCTGTATTTAGTTTCGTGTTTGGAAATGTTCAGGAGGTGTTGAGAGTCTGCATGATTTTCTTGTTATTAGTCAATGTTGTATGAAGAGGAGACACTGGCTGGTGTTTCTACAGAGCTGATTTTGCTTAACCTGCCCAAGGAAACGCATTGAGCACAATGTGCTTACCAACACACATCTCTCAGCGAGACACTTTTCCAAAAACTGAGAGTGTGTTTGTGTTAGTATGGAAGCGGAATACAATTTTTTCAGCACTGCCATGGACACTAACAGTGACCAGGCACATAGTATTAAGTCCACCTACAGAATGACACGGTTAACACACAGGTGGATAAAACTGTCACTAACTTATTGATCAAAACTCACATTCCATTTTCCTTCTGATTTGGCCATAAAGCTTCGTCATATGCTATTGAGTGTAAACTACATTTCAAATTGGTAGTGGTGTTACAAAAATATATATAGAGTATGAAGTCATGTGTGCTTTTCATTGCAAAATGTTTCTCTCACAGGACCTGAACCTGTTACAGATCTGTAAGTAGATCTATATAAACAACATGAAGATTATTAGATTTAAACATAGCATGGTCTAATCAGAAATAGCTTTAGTACCAAGTTTTGCACACAGAAGAAATTTGTAATCAACTGTATACAGGAAATTATTTGAGGCGATAGATAGATAGATAGATAGATAGATAGATAGATAGATAGATAGATAGATAGATAGATAGATAGATAGATAGATAGATAGATAGATAGATAGATAGATCGATCGATCGATCGATCGATCGATCGATCGATCATATCCTCATGGAGCGGGCTTTGTGCAAAGGGGCACTGTCATTTGAAGTAAAAATTTCATGCTACTGTATCCAGAGACATCGTATTCAATTACCGTATTTTCTGGACTATAAGCCGCTACTTTTTTCATGCTTTGAACCCCGCAGCTCAAACAACAAAGCGGCTAATATATGGATTTTTCCCGGTTTTACAAGCTTCAAGCAAAAACTGAACCCCATAACATTAGACCAATGAAATTGCCGAATGGGTTAAAGGTGAACCAATTAAAACTCCTTATATTAAATCAGATGCGCTCCCACTGAATCGGGCCGCAGCACATCATAAATATGGATGATGTTCCTCTGATGTTTGACCTGACGCTCACTCGGACTGTCAACAGGAAATGCGAATCATTCGTCACGCTGAAAACAACCGGGCATGAAAAAAAAGCATCGGGAGAAAAACTTCACCGATGGTGATTTTTAAACGCACAACGATGCCAAAAGATAAACTCTCGAGAGAAATAGTTGTGAAAGGAAGGAGGAAGACAGTGAACAATGACTTTCTTGGTAGGCTACTGTTTAGATACAAGCCGTTGTACCATGTTGAGTCTGGGTCATGGGATAGCTCGCTAACTCCAGTTGCAACAGAAATCATATAAGCACAGACAGGTTTCCAAAACTCGTGCTTTTTTATTTTTCTTTGCAACAGCGTTACGGGTTAGTCAAAGAAACTTAGAAATGAGCATCAAAAAAATAATAATAACATATTCCTCGGTCTTGCACACATGCAGTAATACCGGAAAAATGCGGCGGCAGGCTGTTCCCAAAATGCCACTCTGCTCTTAAAGGAGCCACAACATATTTTACCCGTTACACCGTGTAACAGACACTGTCTTTTGTTGAAGCCTGTGTAAAGTTTATTAGTTTTAGTGTAGACTTATAGACAGGTGCGGCTTATTTATGTTCAAAATAAAAATATTTGTAAAATTCAGTGGGTGCGGCTTATATTTGGGTGCGCTTAATAGTCTGGAAATTACGGTAAATGCCTCCAACTGTGTAATAGTTTGGAAAGGAACCAGAAAAAGACGTGAAAAAGACAGGTGTCCTATTACTTTTGTCCATATAGTGTAGATAGAAAGATAGATCACTTTATTGATCTACTGTATGTTAGCGGGTTTGCTGAGAGTCACAGTAGTAGAAGATAAATGCAAGGTTCAGTATGACACAGGGAACATCCAGTTTTCTTGTGAAAGGATGCAGCAGTAGAAACATTGAATCATTGTGAAAGGATTAAAAAGAAACAATGTGACTGGCTTTCAGAAGGCTCAATGTCGAGCTGAGCCATCGTTCCTAGTTTAACTTGCCCGAGGATGTTCGCTTCCTTCACAATCCCTGTCTTTCGAGTTTGGAGGTTTATAAAAATTATTTTACTTGGTAACAGAATACATCTGGAATAGAATTTGTCTTTCATAGTAGAGTTTGTCTTTGTGTAACGCAGGTTAAGATAAGATAAGATAAACCTTTATTCGTCCCACAGTGGGGAAATTTCTATGTTACAGCAGCAAGACAAAGAAATAAAAATAGATGCAAATATATAAAAAAGAATATACAAAAATAAAAACAGAGAAATAAAAACAAATAATAATAATAATAATAATAATAATAATAATAATAACAAACAAAGAAATAAAAATAAATGCAAATATATGAAAAAGAATATACATATATAGGTTAATCGGTAGAGAAACAACCCAGAATGCTGGAGCTGGATCATCTGGCTTGCTTGTGGAGCAGTAGCGCCGTATAAAGATGACATTAGTTTTAGCTCGCACTCCTTTAAAATCCTTTCCTTCATCGAAAATAGGCCTCCTTGGTGGACAGCTTAAAAGCATTCCCGCACTGACCCACAGCTAATTTGTGTTCCTTTGTGTATGATTATGCAGATTTAGTATACAGTATTACTCTCTAGCCTAAGGGAGTGAGTGAAAAGAAAACATTTGCTGTGATTAAATCTGTCAATAAGTGTGAAAATTTAAACGGAGCTTTGTGCAGCAGAGAGGGTTTTCAGCAAGACAGGGAGAGAGTGACGTGACGGGTGCATATGCTCATCTGTTAACTCTAACACGCAGAGGCAACCCCAAAATGGCTAATATTAACCTTTAAATTGTGTTGAGTGCTGGTTGGGAAATGAGCAAAAGCGAAACAAATGCATTCCTGTGGTTGTGCTGCAGTGAAGTGTTTGGGGAGGGGAGTTGGAAACAGGGACATTTTCTTATATTGTATTCTTGTTTGCATAATGGAAAATCCTGATCAAATGTGTTAGTATTAAATGGGCCTCACACTAGTTCTCCAATCAGATTCCTATGCTGCCTGTGAAGTGCCTATAGGATATTTACAATGCGGTTATGTAAGTTATACGAATTGTCTTTGTCTGGGCTCACACATCTATGGTTGCCATGTCTTCCTACTCAGTCAGGATCAGGTCAGGTTTTGTCCAAAGTATATATGTTGTATGATTTTTCCCTGATCAGAAAAGACATCTCATTAGAGACCTTCCCTAAACCTATTCATGAATAAATTTTTCTGTTTGGCCATCGTAGAAATCTAGCAAAATGTTAACACAAAGAAGTGCATTTCTTTTAAAAATACCTTAATTTTTTTCTTTTTTTTTTTTTTTTATAAAGTTTAGCAATTATTTTGGTTATCTGACACATTCGATGCAGCCCATTAAGAGTCTGATTACAAGCTCAGAAATGGAAGCAGGATTGATGAAGTGGAAAGAATATTTGACTATTTCATTCCCTGACCAGTGAATTAAGCTTCATATTTTGCTATTTCAGGCTTTTCCATAATTAGAAATGTAATGTTTGCTGCCGCTGATGGTACGCTATGTTCTATGCTATGAGCTCAAGTGTGTTGCTAGATTGTGAATGCCTACCAAAGCCCTCAGGCAAAATGAAGCGTCGGAATTTCACTAACAGTCTCGTTCTCCATCTCTCTTTCTCAGTCTCTTGCCACTGTTCACCTGACCTCCTGTCTCACCCCGTGCCTCTCACTAAATCCAGCAAATTTCACTTAGTGTTTTATTCCTCCATTTGGCTGATCTTCAGCTTCGACCTCCTGCTTATTAGTCGCTAAATTATTATCAGGAACTAAGCTCTGAGGATAAAGTGTGTGTGATCCTCCTAAACCCTGCTTAGCCTTTTTTTTTTAATCAGTACACAGTTAAAACAAACAAGTCACTATACACATGCACAGGGGACAATTATAATGCTGTTGCTGAACATCTGTTCATATTGCAAAATAAACTAAAAACAAACCCTTTAAAAACTGCCTAACAAAATGTTATATTA
The DNA here is from genome assembly GCF_014805685.1 of Silurus meridionalis. Taxonomy (NCBI): domain Eukaryota; kingdom Metazoa; phylum Chordata; class Actinopteri; order Siluriformes; family Siluridae; genus Silurus; species Silurus meridionalis. The sequence goes on along the minus strand of NC_060901.1, from coordinate 8,719,341 downwards.
TTTTGTTAAATTATCAAAAAGTGTTCTTTATCTATTTATAAATATTCATTATTTATATAAAATCATGCATGTAGAGCCTATTTAATTAAACGGCAATATTACGTTTTATATTTGTTTTTAGAAAGTGACGTTTTCCCCCTTCAAGTACGCAAACGTTATGAAAAATTGTGAAAGCGTGTACTGCGGCGGAGGATTTGGTTTGTGTCATTTCCTGAAAAGCATTTATTTGTCTCTCCAGAGAAAAGGCAGGAGATGAAACGAGCAGTAAACTGGAACACTGCTGAGTGCTATTCATTCTATCAGAGACAAAGCTCTTGTTATTTGACATGCTTCTTTTAATTTATTGGGAATGCTGAAGGTCATGTGCTGGGGTATAGATTCTGGATGTGCAGCTTATCTGTTGGGTCCCAGATTTTCACGGGGATTGATCTCGCACACACCGGTGCAAAGTGTCTCTTTCTGCTAAAAATAGTGTCACGGTTTTGCACGTTCGCTGCTCTTCCGCAACACAGAGCTGTGAAAGTTTGGTCTCCTAACCTCGTCTGAGAGTGTGAGCTCGTGTAACCCTCTAATTCGAAAAAGAAATCGGAGCAAAAACATAAAACCTGACCCCAGGAATGATCTGAGGTGGTCAGTGTTCCTTTCACATCTGAAGTGCCTTTAGCTGGAAAATGCTGAATTTCTGCAGTTATTAAGAGAAGGCTGAGTGAGAGAAAGCATTTGGCTGTGAAGTTTGAAGTGGTTTAACGGAGATGGGGGTGAGTCAAGGACTTAATCGGATCAGGGGAGGAAAGCCGAGGCGTGGAGAGCAGCCCCTTAGAAGAAGCTCTTTCACTGGAGTAGGAAGTGCTTTATTAGCGAGTGGGTGGTATTTGTGTGTGCCTCATCTCGGTTCCTCTTCCAGGTTTCTGATGGAGCATGGCAGCTGAGCCAGCTTTGCTTTATGTGTAATTCTACTGAAGAGCAGACAGCAGGTCAAATTTAGCTTCAGTCTGCTGAATTTTTCTAAACTCTCAAAGTTGATTGGCGGTTCTAAGTGTCAGTCAGATCCATTGAAACTTGGGGGTGGTGGAGGGTAGAAAATTAGATCTGGTAACATTTTATTTACTCTTGTCTGGTTTACACAAACAGCGGACCATAAATAGACTGTACACTATAGCCTTCTCAACAAATGTTTATATTGTGTTTTAGAAGATCAGCTAATATTCACGATAGTTCACTACTGCAGCACATTAACAGGCCAAAAATTCAACAAAAACAAAACCAGATCAATATTCCTTTGAAAATGGAACGTTTCTAAGCCCTTATTGAACATCACATGCATCTCAGCGCATGTCTGCGTCGTGGTGGTACACAAAGGGCAGAAGGATATTCACTGGAAGAGAATATGTCTGTAGTAGAGATGGTAAGATTCACAGATTTGTGACCAATATTTTATATGAAGATTATTTTCTTCTCGCTAAACTGTATTTCAAGAGATCTCTCAGCACCAATGCAGCTATGTGGATATGACCCATCAACAACACTACGGAGACTTTCGACGGAGCAGTGTCCTATAAGTCACATAGAATATAGATTAACATGGCAGAGGTAGAGCTGCATCTCTCTGGAGACGGAAAAGGAAAAGAATGTCTGTTTTTTCTCTTTTTATTTATTTATTTATTTATTGATTTTTTTGCACTGCAAAGGCGTGTTTATAAAAAGGCCATGCGTTTAAGGTCAGAGTGCACTTGATGATTTGCTGTCTGTCTGAACCAAAGAAATAAAAGTAAACTATCTGTATCATATAAATTGTATAGCATTGTATTGAATCAAATATAAATCAGAACACTCTGCATCGTATCAGGCAGGAATCATATCGCATCGCATCGGTAGCTGCTTCATACTAATCTTTAATGTGTCGTATCGTTGGCTATGCATCAAAATGCGAATCGCATTGGGCTCAGTTTTAGAAATGCACATCTCAAGTCTGTATAGATCACAAATAAACTATATTGTGAGATTTTTTGAAGAAAATGAGTGGTGCTTGACGGTCCAAAACCTGTCAGTGAACACACCTCGTCGTCAGAGACGTGACTCTCCTTGGTGAGACGAGCGTTTTGAAATGTCGCCTACACGGGTTTGTCATTTCTTTTAAAGGCGCGGGGACGTGGCATCAATACACTCAGGCGACGATGTTCCCGACTGGGTTTATAACGGTGCACATACGCGACGGCTATATAGACATCTATAGATGGTTAGTTAATGTTTTGTCTACAGGAGAAGTTTTTAGGCCCTTATTAAACATCACATGCTCTATGCTTATTGGCCACAGCAGAAGTCTCTCTGAGATATGGCGGGACACGGAGGGAAGGGGGATGTTCACAGGAAGAGGGAATGTGTCTGAATAAATACACAAATAAAATGCTTTTATCTCTGTATATTGTTAATTCATGTCATTTTATTTTAGATTTAATGCTCATGAATAGAAGCATATCTAAACATGCTTGAAAGATCTCACTATAACAGCATAATGAAATAAATCTGTCTAGTTAAGCCAAATAACCAACTGAAAAATTATGGGCAATCTGTATCTTTGCACTTTTGATAGTTGTACTCTGTTTCCAATAAGTAATGAGCATATGATGTGAAAGGAGCAAGGCTTTCAGTGTTGAGTTGTTTTGATTACATTTTAGGGTTTTACGTCATTTCAGCGTTGACCTTTTTCAATATTCAAAATGCATTTCTGTCTATTAGAATCTTCCTGTTCATTTAATTTTTCTCTATAAAATATGTTACTCCAGTGGTTCTCATCTCTTTTGTGTCCTGCTGCTCCTCCCTCTGGACTCACCCTAAATCACACCACAGCAATCTCTCTTTCTGTGCACAGGGGACACGTGCTGCACTGAAACCCCAGAGCCATATAATCCGCTAGTGCTGTAAACATGTTATATTACCTCTGCTGCCACTGCTAGCAGGTTCCTAACATTATCATACACAACATCTATCAAAAGAGCACGTCCGTCTGCCTGTCTGTGGAGCCAAGCTCTTTTTACTGCTTTATAAAAAGCTGTTAAACACTAAAAGTATGAGATATTTTAGGGGCGAAAACAATATTTGGAGATGTATGAGATGATTCGATCGACTCATTTCCATTTATTTTGTACTGAATGCGATAAATACACCTTATCTTAGCTGATAGTTTTTCATATTGTTATAATATCAGGACAATTGCAAACTGTAACACAGTGGATGGTCCAAATACAGTGTATTCTCCAGTTTGTGTAAACACTCCTCCTTCTGACTGCTCATTTTTATCACATTAATCTTCTCCTTTTATCGTGTGTGCTATCAAACTTTCTTTCGCCATGGCCGCTGAAGGTGGCAGAAGTCTATCACCTGTTCTATTAGCCTTTTCTTCTTCCTGTCTTTCGCTGTGAGCCTCACACACAACTCTTTCTCACACACACACACACACACACACACACACACACACACACACACACACTTTTTCTCTCGTCTGTTTTGTGCTTGGCCTTACTGCTGATTCACCTAGTTGAGCTGATAGCACAGCTTCAGGGCTGAGGATGAATTAGCATTTGCTATCTCTTGCATTAGCTGTTACTGCTGATGATGTGTGTAAACACACACACATGAACAGCTGCAGTGGCTCATATCTCACTGTTACACAGATTAGCAGCTACGAGGAGATTTATGACTGTCATGATTTCACCATGACTTCCAAATTCGTAGTGTAGAGATGTAATATAGTCGAACAGCTCCCCCTGCAGGACTCGGGGGTCACTGACTTTTTTAAAACCTGCTTCAAACTGTTGAGGTGCATTGATCACAGACCACCAATTTGTTCATCTTATCCTTCTCTTAATCTCTGTCTACATCCCTCTTTTTCCTCACCGAGTGTTCAGCTGCACCTTTTGACACACCCTGAGGATTTTTCCAACACACTTAGAAACTGCTTGACTTCAATGTATTGAGCTGTAGAAGAGGAATGTTTTGTCAGGAATGTTTTTTTTTTTTTAAAGGGAGGTTCTCTCAAGGTTCTCTTGTCCTCCTGTTGTCTCATAAAGTTTCTCCTGTCTGCGATTTCATTGTGGATGGCAAGTTAGAACAAAGGGGCAAACACGTGAAATTCTGCACGAAACTGGGCAAATCTGCCACGTAGACGTTTGGCATGACATATGTTTGACATACAGCGATGCTACAAGACAGTTGGCACACAGTTGTACAGGATATCTTTGGGTCCAAATATATTTTCCCTTCACTTTAATGAGGAAGGCTGTTCCAGCATGATAAAAATCCCCCTTGTGCACAAAGCGAGGTCCATGGTATACTTTATATGGGTTGGAGTGAAATAGAGTGGCCTGCTGTAGAGCGCTGACCCCAACTCTACTTAGCACTGCACCCCAGGCCCTAAATATACTGTATAAATCTATATCTGAATATCTGCAAAGCTGCTTTGCGACAATATTCAATGTTTAAAAACTTTCATTCTATAAATAAAACTGAATTAAACACAAGATGTACATGAGTTTTATTTGTTGAGTCATCGAGTCCATATAAATACAATTATTTTTATGCTTTTATCTCTTTGACCTGCATTAGTTTCAGAAAAACCTAAAAAAAAAACTGTTTCTGTTCATCACTGGGCATCCTGTCAATCAGAGAGATACGCTCCATGTTTTCACTCCATTGTATGAATTGTGTGTGTTTCAGTCATTTTTACAGCTCAAATGTTTGACACAAGCGAGCAAATCTCTTCATTCGTAGCTGCTCGTTGTGTTATAAAGCATATTGTATTGGTGCTCGTAACAAACGTGTAGCAAGCAGGTGGCTGCTCGTTATAGTCTTTAGTTTCTTTCACATCTGCTCTTTGTATGTGTTTAAACGGGAGGTGATAAAGCCTGTATATGCTAAATACTGTGTCTTGTAACGAAGTTTAAACAACTAAAAATGTTCCTCGAACCCTCGAACCCGATACACAGAAAACCGCTCTTGTGAAGCTAAAATACTTTCTTTGGTTTTATATATATACTGGTAATGCATGTTTCACCAGCTGGCAGTTTAGTAAAAACTATTTGCCTGATTTATTTACTTATAGTGAGAAAGCGTTTAAATGAACCTCCGTGCTCCAGTGAATTAATAATAAAAAACATCCCGAGTGGCGTGAAATGAACTGCGCAATAAATAAAGACTGTCTTCGTTTCTAGGACTTGATGCTGTAGGCTCTTCATGCCACACTCAACACTGAGCTCTGAATTTATCAGCAGTGAGCAGTAATGGAGTAAATGTAATCCGTTACTGTACTCAAGTAGCTTTTTTTGTGTACTTAAGTATTTCCATTTGGGAAAACTTTTACTTTAATGTCACTACATTTCATAGTAACCGGTCAATCATGCAGCAAGCCACCAATCACGGTCGAGCGCACGCTCTGTTTTTAACTCGTTTTGATTGTCGGTGGGTTTTATCTACTTATCACCAACATACAGTTCAGCGTCAGTTCAACAGCAAGCGGAACATTTTGGGAGGAATAAATGATGGAAGAATCTCTAACTTGGCTATTGTGGCTTATTTTTGTGCTTTTTTTTTTTTTTAAGTAGTTTGAAGAAGGTCTCATAATTTTAATAGATATTTTAATAGATATCAATCAGTGTTTGACTCATTCTATTATAAGATCTTTGTGCTGAGAGACCGCCAGAGTCTTCACGTAAACTGAGTTGATTACCAGAAATGATAATAAGAACATTATAGCCATAATAAATGATAGTATTGTGGATTTTAAGCACATTTAAAAGCAAATACTTTAGTATTTTTACTCAAGTGAAAGTTTAAAAGGACACTATTACTGAAGTGATATTTTACAGAGCGTATCGCTACTTTAACTCAACTACATGGTTTGTTTAATCCACCATTGGAATCTATGGCCAGATGTTTAACAGTTTTGCAAGAAGCTAAAGTGAGAAATAAATCAGTTGCCAATGTAGATTTTCAATACAATCAAAATCTGTTTTTGTTTAACAGTAAACCTGCGCACTACTTCTAAACAAAGCCTGGTTTTCATGGCGTGTGGGATTGACGAGTGTGTTTGTGACTGACTGCTCAACCGAAAAGGTTGATCACGACAGGATGAGAAAGAAATAAGCCCTGCTTCACAATCCTCACGTCTAAGACCAAGCACCGATAATATACGCTAGTGAAAGCGCAGAGAGTTTGCCGTAAGAATGAAAATAAGGCAGAGAACTGCTTTAGGTCATGCAACATTTTTCTTTTTTTTTTCCCATTATTTTTATTATTTAGTGATGCTTGCGGCACCTTTTCTTCATATGCAAATTGGATTAGTTATTAGTTATAGTTTAGAAGTGCTGATGTTAATGTTGTTTTAATGTTACACCAAGTTTCTAAGGTCACAGTCAGCAAATACAAGAACAGAATAGTGAGCACAGAAAGACTCGGCTCTCTTTATTTATGTTCAGTCTCATGCCAAAGATTGCGGCTCAAAGTCTCCGATTCCACGTGGTGTGTTATGTGTAACACCTTCTTTCAGGACTCTTCCATTCTTTAAAAAAAAGAAGCAACATCCAAAATACGAGAACGTTTGGGCAAGATATCCCCAAAATGCTGTTTTCTTTTTAGTTCCTATAAACTGCTGTCTGCGTATCCTGGATGGTCCTCGTCTCGGAAAAGCAGCAAGGTTTCCGTGACAACCAGCTTCTCTTAGCCAAATATAGGCCTGTGAAATTTTCCCCACGTCGCCAGTGCTGGGCTAAGGCTGATGTGTGCTTTATTTCCTCCTGTTAGTGGGGGATCAGAGTAACACCCAGGTGTGCCTCAGGTCTCTGACAGAACTGTGCGGGTTGATAGAGCAGAATCGTGCTGAGTGCGTCAGTGCTGATGGTCAGAGCTGGATTCAGAGAGCGAGTGATGTTGCAGGGTTGAAGCTGGATTTTCAAAGCCCTGCTCTCACAGCAGGCAAGAGCCACGGAGGAACGAGGTAAGATACTGTGAGAGATTGCACTGCACTGGAAGAAATGAAAAAGGAAGACAGATATATTTGGTTGATTTGTGTGGTTTTATTCCAGCATCACTCTCGCACTTACCCAGAAGGAAAAAACAGTTTGAAAACAGTGATACGTGTATAGTGTATACATTTTGAGGTGTGATGTTGAAGAGAATGCAGTAGAGAATAGTCAACAGCACCGTGGTGTTATGCAGCCGGGGATTGTGGTAACTCAGTGGTTAAGGATTTGGATTCCTGATTTGAATGTTGGGGGTTCAAGCCCCAGCCTCACCAAGCTGCCACTGTTGGTTCATGGCCCCTTACTCTCAGCTGCTTAGTTGTATAAAGAAAATTACATAATTACAAAATTTGCTCTAAATTAAGGCATCTGACAAATGCCATGATTTTAAATGTTTGCAGCCCATCATCAACAAAATATCACAGATTAGTTCCTATAACTGCATTCTCGAGTTAGGGTCCAGGGATGAGCACAAGCTAATGCTTTTGAATACAGCTGCAGTTTTTCAGTCCCAGTCTCTGAGTGAGATTATTCACCAAAGCCAGAGAGAAAACTGTTTTTTTGGGAAGTGAAACCGCTCGCGTATCCACGTGGGACCATCTGCATTAGCAAATGATGTGTCACAAAGTGCAGAAGTAGAAGTAGAGAGCATTAAAAATGAAATTCCCATCTAGTCTTGCAGTATTCAATAGCTTTTAATCTATTTTTACTATCTCTCGCTCGCTCTCTCTCTTACATACACACACAGACACACACACACACACACACACACACACACACACACACACACACACACACACACACACAAAACTACTGATCCAGAGGTCAGCCTGCTGGTTGCTGGTCTTTTGGCTGCTGTTGTAACAAGCAAATAGCAAAGAGAGCAAAGCTGTGATCATGGCCAAATCAGTTTCCCACACTCACTTCATCCCGTCCTGTGTGCTCAAAGTGCCAATCTGTTCCAGAGCCGTAGTGGCTGCAGAGAAAAAAGTGCAGCCGTATTGATCAGTCAAATTGAGATTTAGTCAATACTGTACATGAAAGCTTTCATTCTGTTGTTCTAACTTAAACAATCAAAGTCCAATGAGACAATGAGAGTCCAATGTACCATGTTTCTTTTTTTTTTTGGACAAACAGTAAGTCATGCTCTAGAAATTTCTCATTTGTGGAATATTAGGTGCTGCTCCAAACTAGCGCACAGTCCGCTGGTCCTTTAAACAGCTGGAACAGCATGAAGTTCAGATACATGATGTCAACAGGTTGCATTTCCTTCTTATTTAAAGTCAGGAATTGGCTTCTTAATGCAGCTACATAGAACTCGTCATGGTCTGCATTAAGACGAGCTAATTAGGGCTTTTACAAAGGGATTTGGACGCAATTTTTGTCTTCGAACACCATTAGAACGTCTTCATTTGCATGCTGTTGTGATAAGCACTGGACAGCACCGGCGTCTTCTCAGCTGCCTCCTATTAGGCAAAATCAATATTCAGCTTACCTATAAAACAGTGCTAACTGAGTTCTTACTGTACTCTTCTCTCAGCTCTCTTCAATTTCTTTCGAACATATCTGAATTTATCTCAAATTGAATATGTATCTCTGATATCTTGTGGTCGCAAGTTAAATATTTATCTACAGTAATATTTTAAATACTCAAATATGTAACATGAATATTACATATTAAAAACTACAACCAATCGACAGGGGGGAAAAAATCTGCAGACAGATGAGTATGTGATCTGTGAATGGGTAACATTTTCTGTTGAATATATTAAATAATACAAATTTCTTATATATACAGTTGATATACATTGTATAGGCAATATTATAAGGACATGTGACTTTTTCACCCATATGTGGTTCTTCCCCAAACTGTTGCCACAGTGTTGGAGGCACACAATTATATCGGATGTCTTCGGATGTGGGAACATTACATTTTGCATTTACTTGAACTTGGAGACCAAAATCTGTTCCAACCTGACAATGTCCCTGTGCACAAAGCCAGCACAATGAAGATATGCTCTACACAGTCTAGAGTGGAGGATCTAATGACCTGCTCTATATCTCAGATTTCAACCCTGTTAAACACTTTTGTGATAAATTGGAAAACTGACTGCACCCCAGGCCTCCTCCCCTACATCAGTACCAACTCACACAACACCAAAATCTAGTGAAACATCTTCCCAGAAGAATAGAGGTTATTATAACAGCAAAAAAAGCATATACTCTTATGGTCAGCAGGTGTACACAAATATCTGTCCATCTAGTGTACATGTACTTCAGATTTATAATTATGTCCAAACTGTAAGTATAAAAAAAGTTAAAAAAAAAAATCAAATTATAGGGTGCTTGGACCGCACAAATTGTAGTCATTAGTACGCTGTTGCAAAGCCGATGTTGGCAATTACGGCTTCTGTAAGAAGTAATTAGTTTTTTACAGCAGGGTGGTTTCTTTTTGGCTCATTCCTTTTGGCAGATCATCTTCAAATCCCCAACTCGCTTTGCTATAACTCGCAGTACCAAAAGCCCCATAAACATTATTTCAGTAACATTTATAATAAGGATTCTCAGGTGTCAGCTTCTTGTACCTATCAGTATTTTATTTTTTCAAAAGAAAGCTTTGTTCTTTATTAGTTTCTCAGAGACGTGTTAAGAGGTGTTTGTTTTTACAAGAGAAAAAATGTTGAGTTGTTTCTCAGTCATATAATGGTAATTAATAACGGGAACAAATTTGTCTTTCACAAATTTTACAACATGGCATGTTTTTCATTAATGGCAAAAGTAATTATTGACAAATTGCTGTGGAATTAGAGGAATAAAGCACTTAGACACATGTGGTAATTAAAATATAATAAAAATGTTTGTGTTTTATTGTGCACTAAACTTTCTGTTGTGGGTTTTGTTTCTGTTTGTTTTCTCAGTACAGCGTTGAAATTCAGGCCTAGTAAACAAAAGACTTTATGGCTTATTCATTATATTAATTTTCATCCATTAGTGTTTTTTTTATTATTTGTGTGCATTGATAAATATATTGAGTGCGATACAAACACGGATCACAGCAGTGTAAATGTGTGTACTTGATGCTGTACTCCACGAGGGGTCGCTGCGACAACAGCGAAACACAGCAGTTTGACAGTGTTTCAGCATTACAGACCATGGACAGCTCCACTCTCGCCTCATATCTGTTGTACTGTGTAGTTCAGCCAGTCTGAACATGTCATAGCGGACACTGAAGAAATATTCTATTTAGAATCTGCTTCTTTATGGACCTGCACCAAAAAATACGGACCTGATCCTCACTACCCTCATGAATTTAAAAGCAAAAAAAAAAAAGAAAGAAAAGAAATTCTGTCTCTTTGAGGCTGCTATAAGCTTTTAATTGTATTTAGTTTTTTTATTAATTTTAGGTTTTGTTGTTGTTTTATTTATTTTTTTAATGAAAGAAATATTTTTCAATAGCAGTCTGGATGCTGCTGATCTGTGAAGATTGAGTGATTGACGTTGGCATGGAGATAATATATATATATTTACCATCTGGCCAAATTCATGCTGCATAAATACACACATCAGTTAATGTTTCCTGAACCCCTCCGTCATGCTGATGTGACAGCAGAGCAATACATCTTTCTGCTACTAATAACAATCTTAATTGCATGTGGGCATGTTGCACCACACACGCAACCACACACACACAACACACACACATCAATTTCAGCATTTCCTCATGGTAGAAAGCTTCTATTATTAGTGGAATGGAGAGAAGGCCACCTGCTGGGTTAAGTGCCCTTTCAGCTTGTGCAGCACAGGAAGTGATTTCTTTCAGGAGGCACACCGGATCTCTGTTTTCCTCCTTGCAGACGTTTATCCGTTTAGACTTGTTAAAAGCGAACGCCACGTTGCTCTTTAAAATGACGTCTAGAGACTTTCGGCAGAAGTATAGAGAGAGATATTCGATGTGCTTCAGGTGTCAATTTTTTCTAGTTTGAAGTGAAGCTGCAATTAGTCACGAGTGCGCGAGAGGAACAAAAGCCAGCATCGATTTGTTTTGGTTGTTCGGCATTGTTGCGTCTTTTCCAGGAGCAGAATTTCTGTTTTTGTTGGGGGGTTTTTTGCTTTCACTGCAAGGACATTTTTATTGATTTAGTACTTACAAATAGACATAAATAAACATAATATAAACACGATCGTGTCGCATATTAAAATTGACAGCTGCTGCGTATTTTTGCAGCACCCCCGAGACGTGTTCAGACACAGCCCTAAGGTTGATGCATATAATGTACCAGGAACTTTTTTTTTTTCCGCTGAAATGTGATTAGTATTTTTCGCTCTGCTGTGCTGCTATCTGCACCGTGTCTTAGTGCATGAGCTCAGGCACTGCCTCCATTAACATGAATGTCACTCTCAGCCCCTCCTAATGCACTAAAGTCTTTCCCCAGGGCACCTGTCCATTTCCTCCGAGCTGAGTTCAGCTGTGTGAGGAGCAGAGCAAAGCTTTCACCCATGTTGCACTGTGCACAGGTTCAAAGCACATGACTTAACTTCACACCACTAAGATACACATCTGCATTTATTTCCCTCAATACAGGGACAAATCTCTTTCTGTGTGTGTGTGTATATGCAGTGGTGATAACATCTACAGTTTATTTGTAGCATTTGTGATTTGTGACCCCTTGCTGTGGTGATACAGCAGACTCCTGAAAAGCTTGTGGACCAAATGTCTACAGTAGAGCTAAATCACTGAAGGGGAAAAGGACACAGGCTGTGGCTGAAGGATGGCTAGTTCTTTATCTAGGTGAACTTTGATGTATAAATGAATGAGCTTTCGCCTTGTGAGCCAAAAACCAAGAAGGCAGGACTGTTGTCTCTTAGGGGGGGAAAAATGGCTGTTTTTCCACCTGCTGTATCTACTGATAGCTTGTTATCCTAATATCTTCTTATTTCAATTAAGTTTTTGGTCAAATTTAAGTTTTTTTTCCCTTTTTGCAAGAATTTGTTTGTTGTAATATCGGCAGCTCTGACGTTCGTGCCCGTGTGTTCGAATCATGCACACCTCAAGCCCCTGCGGTAGAGAGCTTATTGTTTTTAGTATGCGTCTTGTGTTTGCTTCTCAAACAGGAAGTGACAGTGAAAAAAAGACGTCCAATATATATTTTTTTCTTGTCAACAAGAATTGTTTACAACCTATAGCCTTGTGCGTTGGGCCTTGAAGATCTCACAAATGTATTTATGTGCATGTCTAATATAATAATCCTGAATCCTGGTGGGCAACCCTGCAAAACCCATGCAGGATCTGCACAATGCTTAGGATTTGTTGGTAATGGCTTTAGCATTGTTTTTCTTGTGACTTTATTTTGAACAAAATCCAACTGCATTGCCTTTTAATCTAATCTAGTTCACCTGCTTGAGTACACTATGTAAACTAAAGTATTGAGACCTCTGACTTTTCTGATACACCTATATCTGATTGTTTTCCTCAAACTGTTAACACAAAGTAACACAATAAACAGGGTAAACAATTGTTTAGTATCTCTGGATGCTCTAGAATAACATTTTCTATTCAGTTGAAGTAGGAGACCCAAACATGTTCCAGCATGACACTGCCCCTGTGCACAAATCCAGCTCCATGTAGATATGCTTTACTTGGGTTGGAGTGGAAGACCCCAGGCCTCCTCACCCTACATCAGTACCTGACTTAACTAACCGGCTTGTGGCTGTATGAGCACAAATCTCCAGAAGCCCACTCCAAATTCTAGTGGAACCTCTTCCCAGAAGAATAAAGGTTATTTTAACATCAAAAGTGGAACTAAATGTGGAATGGGATGTTCAACAAGCACAAACTATTTGGTCAAGTGTCAACAAACATTTGTTTATATGGTATAGGTTGAGATGTTGACAAAGAGGACACACTCGGATGGTCTTGTACAGACACAAGTGCACAGCTCAGATACCATCAGTGTGGCTCGAAACGAGCAGGAGAAGTCCTACACGATCACACACACACACACACACACACAAACATACACAAACCACTCCATAATGCCAGATCAGGTGTCTTATAGTGTAAGGAAACTTCTCATGGACACAAATCCTTTCTGATTTTGCCTCAAATGTCAACTGAATTATCATTGTGTCACAAACCAGGATTATTTTAAACGCTAACTCCAGTTTTACTGATTGGATCAGATTTGTTACAGTGGTACTGGATTTGCATTTGCATTTAAAAGAATCTCTCTTTGTACATCTATAATAAATTCAGGGGTTTTACAGAACCGTTTGTGATGCCACTGTGATGGCTTTTAGCCTCTCTTAGGTGAATATGCAAATTATTCTTTACTGCATCATACTGCATCATATGAGCCTGTAATATGAGAGGAAATGAAATAACCATTTGGGTAAATAGTAAGAGATGGGTAGAAAAAAGGGGGTTTATTGCCAACTCCTTATTTGTCCACAAGCTCTTCCCTTTGCGCTTTCCTTTGCACAGAATAATGTTTCCTGTAAGACTTTAAAAGGATATTTTTAATCTAAAATGACATCTGCTGCAGTTGTGAAATGAGTGCATACTGAGTCATGTCTGAATCATATGTTTGCACAAAAATACTGCTTAATGTAGTGTTTTTGGTTATTTTGGTTATGAATATGCAACATGACTTAATACCTTTTTTCCTACATATATATTACATTTTGGATGCACCCTTCAAACCACTTGGACTTTTATGTAATTGGTGAATAAAATTGTGGTTGCTGTGGAACGTGTCATGATTTGTCACTTTTTACATAATGAATATTCATAGATTGTTGGATTTTATGAAGGTAAAGAAAATTGAGTTTATTGTTATTTGATCCCTTTTGAAATACTTTTTTTTATAGTTTAAACGATTCCACATTTATTCCCCATTTGCTGTTCAAATAACCTCCATTCTTCTGGGAAGATGTTCCACTAGATTGTGGAGATTTGTGCTCTTCAGCCACAAGGGTGTTAATAAAGTCACGTACTGATGTGGGATGACGAGACCTGGGGTTCAGTTTTTATTAATTCATCCCAAATGTCTTCAATAGGGTTGAGAGCTCTATAGCAGGCCACAATCTTCTACTCCAACCCATGTAAAGAATATTTTCATTGATCTAGCTTTGTGAACAGGGGTGTTGTCATGGTGGAGCAGGTTTGGGTTTCATAGTTTAAGTTAAGGGAAAATTTAATTTAGAGATGCAACTTACGATTATTTTTGATAATCGATTAATCGGACGGTTTTTATTATTTTTTCCTCTTCTTTTGATTAATCAGGTAATGCTGAAGCAGGTATGTGTCTTTTAGATCAAGTGAAGTAAATATTTAATGCTAGCATATCCAAAACCATCTTATACAATGATGTGCCTCGGCTTTGTGGTACCAGTTTGTGTGTCCCAATACTTTTGTCCATGTAGTACATTTTCAGAATTACCTTCTTATTGTTTACATATGATTTCTCAAATAAATGTATTATTGAATGTAAAGACAGAACGCTGACAGTTAGTTGGAACTTGTCCCTAGTAAAGAAGAAGTCAGGACCTTCAATCTACTAAACAGAATCAGTCATCTGTTTACATCAGCATCTTTTTATTCCAGTTACCAAACTGAAGACTTCTTCCCTGCTCGTTTAGAATATTTGTGCCTCAGGATGAGCAAAACTGCATCTCTCAGCCTTTTGCTGTTTTATGTACATTGTTTTATTGTACTACTGTATGTATAGTAATGATGACTAGTTCTACCTCGTATTTTTATTTAATGGGGTGAAAGGAGTGAGATTTAGCTGCTCTGCGATTGTGATCATAAGTAATACACACGTTTTTCTCTAACGAAGCATGCTTTTTGTGATATTCATTAATTACGCTCTGTAGGTCAAAAGCTGAGACTAAAAGCTACAAAGACCAAAAGCCAAAATATTTACTGTTTTTTTCAATGATAGCCTCATAATGGCATAAATGGAAAAAATACAACAAAGTTAATCGGATCCTGCCCCCCAGCATCACCAGCAAACCCTAAAAAAAATGAAAAACAAATGCAATATGCATCAGTGTAGCTTCTTTTTAAAATAGCTGGAAGAGGGGTGAAGCAGCGAAGTGCACCCAAACCACCTAATTTTAATGTTTTTGGTTTGCCGCTAGACTAATGTCCATAATGCACTGATACACCATTATTCCATAATGCACTGATACACCTGATACACCATTATTCATTCATACTTCATGACTCATGTGGAAAACAAAAGCACAGCAGAAGCTCCAAATCTGTCTTTCCAACATGCTTTTCTAGCACGATCACTGTCAAAGCATTGTTTACGTTGCCAAGGAGACGCTCTGTCGCTCATCGTGATCTGACGCTTCTGCACACGGCAAAGGGAAGGGCGTATTTGATGGTTAATGCCGGCTTTGCTCTTGTACTCCTCTGCACTTTCTATATCGCTAGGGGAGGGACCCTTATCTATTTTACCTTTAATGTATGTGTTTGACCTGAAACTATGTGCTTTATGGCTTTCAAAAATGATGTCTATAATTTGGCCTTTTAAATGACTCATATATCTAGGGGAAAAAGACAGATACAGAATGACAATAGAAGGCAGGTGGAAGGTAAAGAAGTACTAACAGTGTACATCAGTGGTTTTACACCAGTGACGTGTGTTCGGTGTTATTACAAAATTCCATTTATTTTTAACAGAATGTTGTAGATGTTTGTACAAAATGTTTTTACTGGAGAGGTAAATTAATATTTCACAGTGCTAATTGTATGTTTCTAAAGTTGTTAGACAGACAGACAGACAGACAGACAGACAGACAGACAGACAGACAGACAGACAGATAGATAGATAGATAGATAGATAGATAGATAGATAGATAGATAGATAGATAGATAGATAGATATTGTAGTGTCTTTTTATGACGGTGTGCATAAGTATGCAGTAAAATCCGATGGGGTTTTCAAATGCTGGGGAAAACTAAACCCTAATCAAATTTGACTTAGCACTGTTTTCTCCAGGGAAGGGAATTGGACACTACTTGAATGAGTGATTAACAGTCAAGCGCTGCAGAGTTATTTTACAATCAGGAATCTAGTGCTGCTGGTGTGTGTGTGTGTGTGTGTGTGTGTGTGTGTGTGTGTGTGTGTGTGTGTGTGTGTGTTTGTTTTCCTCACAGCTTGATGTCATCTGTTCCAGGACAGTCCCATGAATTTCACATGTGCATAATCACATAATTCATGATTTTCCAGATGGTTCTGTGTTTTATTTCCATGTGGTTTGATTCATTCTTTTTTTTTTTTTCCCTCCACATATCACGTGGTTCCACGAATTACATGTGAATACATATTGCACTTATAATCTCGTGTGGGGAAAAAAATCGATTAGATGTGATGAAACATTTATTAGATCTAATGAGAGAATACTCGTGTATAATAATAATAATAATAATTATTATTATTATTATTATTATTATTATAACAACTATTGGTGAAATTGATAATGATGAAGATGATGATGATGACTTTGATCTTCTCTGTTTGATCTGCGGTGTGGTTTGTCGCGTGAGCGCGCTGTGCTGGAGCGGATGCTGATCGCGCGCGCGACTTTTCGGACGCTCGGAGCGCCTCTACAGCAGCTGGTCCGCGCGCTCGCTTGTGTCCTTTTCTTTTTTTTTTTTTTTTGTTCCGTTTGCGGCGCGCGCCCGATCGCGATCTATTTTTTTTTCCTTCACCGGCGCCAGTGCCCCTTTATTTATTATTTATTTATTTATTATTAATATTCTCGAAAGCGAACGGTGCAAGTTGGAGGAGTTGCGCTGCGCCTGTCGCCGGTCTTTTGGGACGCGGCTCTGGATGCGAGGCGGAGGAACCGGATGCCCGCATGCGGCGTGCGGCAGCGCTTTCCTCTGGAGCATCCGTAAGCGCGTGCTGCTGCTGCTCCTGCTGCGAGCATGATCGCCGTCTCGTTCAAATGCCGATGTCAGATCTTGCGGAGAGTGAACAAAGGTAAGCGCACCTCCTGCTCGCCCAAACCTCCCAACCTGCCGTCCTTCCTCTTCCGCGGTTCTCCGCTCCTGCTGATTTTCTCCACGTTGATGTTGAGAATGCGTTCGAGGTGCATGAACGGCAAGATCCGAAACCGCATGCTGCTGTTTTTTCCTCTTGATTTATTTAGCAGCCAGTGCCATCAGCTGCATGAATCTATGAATATGCGTGACTGTTTAGCAGCAGGAAGTGTCTCGTGCACTCTCCCCGGGGGCTCAGGATCTTTAATGTCATTGCTATCTGTTCACCATACATCTCCTGGTTATGTCTGTGTAGACAAAAATGACAATAAAACCACTACTGCATATCTGTCTGTATATATGCGATATGGACGGAGCCTATAGATATATCAGAAGATGACATATTGTATATTGTATATTGTATTGCATTACATTTTCTGTGACATGATTTTTTTTTTCTCATTACATGTGCCTGCTCAGAGGAGTGCGACATTCAACTTGGCTTTTCTAGAAAGATGTAGAATCGAGGCTCAGTCATAAATAGTGCAAGTTCTCTCCACCCCTGGGAAAGCACTTGACCTTGTTATCATTAGTAAACAGCCAGCCGTGCCGTGGCTCGGCTTGAACAGTGATGCTTCCCATGCATGTAAAAATCGCGTCCAGCTTGTTCGTTTGCTCCGGTTCCATTTATTCTGAGTAATGCATGTTTCAGATGCTGTGGGGTTCGTAGTATTATTTATGGCTCGTCTCTGTGGAGCTTTCCTCGTGCATATGGTGAAGGTTCACTGTGGCTTCTAGGATTCAGTGAGTCACATTACACCAGATGGGAAAGAACGTCAGTCATAAAAGCAGAATTCAGTAGTAACAACACTGGCGGATGTTGGTAGAGATGCAAGAATTTAGCATGGGCAAGTGATTGGGTGTAGTGTAATTATTGTTAGCGAAAACATTACACTTACACTGCTGAGATTATTCTTAGAAGACACTTAGTATTATGTGCCTACAGTATGACGGAAAGTCAGCTTGAGTTAAGGTTCTTCTTCTTTTTTTGTATTCGGATGTTTTTTCCCATATTACACTCCCTCATTGTATGAGACAGATAAGCCCGTATAGAGCACATAATGCTGCTAGCATTTACAGTCCTCTGTTTTGTCAGCTTTACTTCTCACTGTTTTCCATTAGTGAGCATTCAGTCAGAAAATGGAAATTAGAATCAAGGTGTTGCTGTTGCTTACTTTATATCATTCGCACAAGCCAGAGTTTCTTCAGCTTGGTCTGATCCGTCTGCTGGCTCAATTAAAGCTGGTGGTGCCTTTGCTGTTTTTTTCCCCCTCTCCTCCCCCAATGTTAAATCAACACATGTTCTCTTACCTCAGCAGGTTCGGCCAATTATGTAGGGTATTTTGTATGGAAATGAGTGGGTGGGAAGTAGCATCCTCATCTTTCCTCGCTTTTCTCCACCCTCTTGCTTTTGGGTTGTAGGTTCCAGTTTACATCTTATACTGTACATCTTCTACTATACAATTAACCTTCTGTATGTTTGTCAGTATGTACGTATACGTTTGAGACTGTGTGGAGAAATAATTGTGCATTGCTGTCTTTTTTTGAGGTCCCAAATGTTTGTATGTGTGATTGTGTTTACTTTCCTCCATGTCTCTGAGGATCCAGGCTGCTGCTTTTAGTACAGCAGAGTGCGCATACCTGCTGTAATAATTGGTATGCTAATGGCTCTGCTGTAATGATTAAAAAAAGGCACTTGCTATTTCCATTTCTATGCAGCCTTGCTCCAGTGTGACCCTGCTACCACTGCACTCAATGAAATCCAGTTTAAAGCAACTTGCAAATTTGCATGTCGGTAGCTGCAGCCATAACTAGTTGATTTCCTGTTTTTTTTTGTTGTTGTTTTCGTTTTTTCTTTTAACATTTCATTTTTGAGTTCCAAAAATATTGTGGATTGTTAGGTTATTAGGAAAGATAAAAATAATGATAACGTCCACCCTTCTTGGAAGATGTTCCACTAGATTCTGGAGTGTGTTTGTGGAAATTTGTGCTCATTCAGCCTCAAGGGTGTTAATAAAGTCAGGTACTGATGTAGTGTGAGGAGGCCTGGGGTGCAGTCAGTGTTCCAGGCAACTCGAGATCTTCCACTCCAACCCATCAAAACCAAATCTTCCTGTAGCACAGGATCATTGTCATACTGGAACAGGTTTAAGTCTCCTAGGTGCCCTAATACTTTTGTCTATATAGTGTTTGTGTATGAATTTTAACATTGCCATGGCTGATTGATTGCAAAGCTACTGTTTACCAAATGCTGTGGAAAATGCAGTTCTCTCACACAGTTCTTTAATTGTTGTTTCTCAGGCGTTCCATGTCATATTGAAATAAACCTAATTAAAAACCAGCTTTCAAAATGTAATGCGTCTGTGCTGTGACAAACAAAACTAATGATTTTAAAGGTTTACTTGACGTAACGAAATTTTATTGCAAGAATTTCAGCCCACGGAACAAACTGCCTGAATTAATCAGCAACCGTTTCTTCACCGATGTTATCGTGAAGTGAGATCATTTGCAAGCTCGTGTTAGCAACTTTTACCTCAGAAGGATAGCCAGAGTCTGATGGACAGGTAGCCTGAGATTTTGTCATGCGTTTTAATGTGGATAAGATTGTAGTTTCCATAACTCCATGTTATAAAAAATGCCTGGATTTTACTATGTTTTTCCAGGCCACCATATGCTTTTCCAAGAAGAGAAAACCTAATTGTTCTTCCCATATTAGCGAACCTACACAGTGAAGCCTGCATACAGTAATCTTTCCCTTTGCTTTTCTATTATATTGTGCTTGCATTGTTAAAAGCTGTGTTCCAATGCCACGCTGTTGCTTTGGGGCCTGTCGAT
Organism: Silurus meridionalis; assembly: GCF_014805685.1. NCBI lineage: Eukaryota > Metazoa > Chordata > Actinopteri > Siluriformes > Siluridae > Silurus > Silurus meridionalis. Next base: position 8,699,437 of record NC_060901.1, on the reverse strand, counting down.
TTCCATGTCAATGGCATTAATTCAGATTTATAACCGGTCACTGTGTTTTGCTTTCATGGCCATTGATGTTTAGAATCACTAATAGCCTAGCGTCTAGCGCCTATAAGCACAATGTGTCGATGATTGAACTGTCCCTCAACAGAAATGTGGAAAATTAAAGCTTATATACAAACACAGATAAAAAAAAAAAGACTAGAAGGAAATCACCAAACGTGAAACAGATGTCTTGTTGCTTTGAGTTTGTAAGCTTTGTAGCTCTCTAGGCTTATCAACAACAGTGTCAGTCACATCTATCTAGTGAACAAAACACCATTTTTCTGCTGCTGCTGATTGATGCAGAAGGTCAGCCATACCCTATGGGTGTGAGCTGACCCTCTGAGAACAGTGCCTGTAGCATTATTGGCTAAATGAATCAGGCAGGGATTTGGTTCGAGGCTTACTGTCGGTGTTTGTCGTATCTCTCTTATCTCCAAACCAATCGTGTTTGGTCACCATTGGCTTGTCAGATCCTTGAGAAGGAGCAGTTTGAGCAGGCAGGGGATGCAGATCCCAGTTAGTGAGTGCTATTAGTTTAATTAGTACACTGATAGTGTAACACACTGTGTAAAAGATGTGCAATGAAAACGTCACGGTAAAGACCTGCTGTCGTACAGCTACAGTACTGCACGATGCATAGAAGAAATAGCCACATAGAGTAAGGATAAATACAGTAGATATTACAATGTGATTTGTTGCAGATTGAAGTGAATGTTATGAAAAAGGTTTTTTTTTTTTATAACAGCTGCAGTATTTAAAAAGGTGCTGCCATGATACGAAAAAATATTTAAACTAATAATTTTGTTATAGCAATACATTTGATGGAGAACATAAGAGAAAAATAACAGAAGCTGGTGTTCGTGCTGTGTGTAGGAGTGGGGAAGTCTATTCCTCTGTTTATGCTCCCAATTAAAACCCTTGACAAGGTTTTTTTGTTTTTATTTTTTTTGCCCTTAAGGAATATGTACTTGCGTATTGTAGGTAGGTTACTTAGACATGTTATGTGGGAGCCTAGCATACAAATATGCAGAAACTTTAAACAATAGTTCTCTTGGATAATGGTCGGTTGCATCCTCCTACACAAGCAGAACACTGAGAGATCTCTGCACCTTCTCAGCTAGACAGATGCAGAAGTCTGAAACACTCTTTTAGATATCTTACCTCAGAATCTCAGTGGTGGCAAAGCACAGACTATAGGTGCTGATGAGTAAGGTTATAATGCCAGCACGGTCATTCATATATAAAAACTGCCCCTGAAGTTTAGGTCTTTGTGTGTTTTTATTCTATTACTATTACTGTCTTTAGATGATTGTCTTTGCATACCAAATAGCCTTTTTTCAGAATTGGGTTAGTGTGTTGACTGTGTTGAGTAGGGTTCTTCAATTCCTTAAATAGTTTTCAGTAGAATTTTGATTAAAATAAGATTTTTTTCCACTAAAAAAAGACAACATGACAAGGAAACCTGGAGAGGAACCAGACTTAAGCCAGGTGCACACTGTGTGATTTTGGCCACAATTTGGTTGTCTGAGACAATTTTTTTTTTATCCTAGGCTGAAATCTATAGTCTTTGATTGCTGATTTGACATGTTCACTGACAGCTGATTAATGACTGTTCCGATCAATTTTTCCTCAGAAGGAATTCTGGCAGTGTCAGAAGGTTTCAGCCTCTTTGTTGCAGTGTTACTTCTCCTACGACGACCGTCAACTCAGGAACCAATATGGGCGCCAATCCTGATGACGCAAAAAAACTTCAAATCACCTCAGGGAAAATGTCAGGTGGACAGTAGAGCTAGAAGAGAAACGTATTGAGTGATGGAGAGTGTTTTCATGTTTTCTAGGGTGTGAAATTTTTTGACTGTTGTACATTTTACAACTGAGATCGTACAGTGTGACATGGAGATCATGTTCGTACAGTCTAACAAGCAACAATTGCAAAGAACTATTATAAATCGCACAGTGTGGGACTCTGGGCAGCATGACGTGTGTTTAAAGGTTGGTGAGTATGAGCATTTTGTGAATGAGAGTTTTTCGGTGAGTAAAGGACAGGGTTTTGGGTTATATTAGCAGTCCCTAGTTACAAATCTGTGGAGTCCAACCACCGAAAAGGTATGATTCCAATAAGTACATACTAATATGTAATATATAATGTGGACAGATTTTTATTTTTTTTTAGCAATGAATTCAAATGATATGGATGCCATACATGAAGTCAAGCAACATGGATAGCTTGTTTGGGAATTAGGTCTCAAAAAACATCAGTTAGTTCATAACAATAGAACATTAAAATGGCGATTCTATTTCTTTGTTATTTAATTTTTCCTCAACTTTTCCTATTTAGTTTGTAAACTCCAGGGGAGTTTTCAAAGGTTATGGTTTTTATGGCTCTGCAGCTGGATCACAGATAAGCACACTTTGACCCACAGCACCACTCCAATATCACCTCCATTACTGTCTGAAATGTCAAAATTGGACTCTCAAGCGCACTTTCGCTGTGGCATAAAGGCGAGGAGACTGTGATAACCGTGGCCTTTTCTAGTGCGTGTCTGGAATGACTTTTCTCACAGGGCCAATTGAGCCACCACTATTGCTGTGTCTAGTTTAAACGGGTCTGTTCTGCGCCACTTCCGCCTCGGAGCTAAGACCTAGCGGAAGCCACAGCTGCTTGTGCGTAGTTGGAAAAGGAAAGCCGAGGCCTGCTCAGAGCTTCTGCATAAGACATACTGTTTATAAAGGGATGTGAGCTGTAGCAATTGGCCTGGATTACATGCTTCCAGCACGTATCACACAAAATTTATCGAATGGCCTATTTAGGGTTTTGCTAGCTTAATCTTTATCTCCAGCGCACACACACGAACAAACATATGCACGGTCATAATGTGGAACAGAGGCCTTCGTTAGCCTTGTTCCATGGTAGATATGTTGCGCTTCTTCCTCTCTATGCTAGATAGTTCCCTAAGGAGCTGGTGATGTGTGGCTAATTTTTCAACACGTCTTTTCTGCCAGGAGCTATTTCCAAATTCTCATCCAAAACATTTGCCTTTCGAGCCCCGAACAGCTTCAGCATGACGCACATTGACGAGCTTTCAATAGCTCAATATTTTCTGACTTGCTTGCGTCACATGGCGGTCATGTAAGCACAAAGTACATTGGCAGCGTCTTTCTGGTCAAGCCACCTGCAGGGCATAATCATTTAACTCCACATGTCTGCGTTGAAACCAAAGCAGGGAGTCATGGAAACAGAACTCAGCCAAGCTGTGAGCAAACCCAAACAGCCGTCTCTCACTCTGCCTCCGTAGGCCGGGTGTCAGTAGATGGATAAAGCGCTCTGTTTTGGCAAGTGCTGGAATATAAACATTGGCAGCACTTGAAACAGATTAGAGGGTTCTTGCAACCATGCAAATACACATATGAATGACTGCATGTGTGAAAAGCAAGCCAAAAATGCATTTCTTTATTTTTATTTTTTATTTATTTCCTCATCTTTGAATGTAGCAACCAGCTTAACAATAGCCACCTTACTTTGTGCTTATCAAGCTAAAAAAAAAGCATACATGCCCTCCAGGGGTATTTGGAAACCAGACCTTTTTTTTTTACGTTTTTGCACTAATCCCTCCATTTCCAGCGGCTATGTAGGTTTCAGGTTCCCAAGAATTATTCTGATGGAACGCAGCCCCTGTGGGGATGGAAGGAAAGGCAGCATCTAACTGTAGCTGTGTAATGCCGCTCTTGTTGGGCTTTGCTGAAGAAGGGGGTGGATGTTTCCTGTCATTTTCAATCCTCTGCACTGGTTATCTTCTCGATTCTTTAGGGGGAGGAGCAGAGAACAAATGGCAGCTGCCTCCACCCAAGCCGAGCTTCCATTTTACATCCTCCTTTTGATATTCTTTATTCCTTCATTTCCTCCAGTCAGCAAACACTGAAGTCATTTTGAGAAGTGACGTTAAATCTACAGCGTGCCACTCTGTGATAATATGCCATTAAGCTCCAACTCAGACAGGCAGCGCTTTTGTACAGGCATTATGCCTCCCATATTTTATCTTCCAGAGGACTTCAAAGAGCCTCCAGCACATTTGAGAAAATGTTTTAAACAATTTCTGATATTTTTTTGACAATTTACTGGCTTCTTTTAAACATTCTGTAGGGTTACAACACCCTCATCATTATTACATCAAGGTCAAAGAGTCAGGCTGATTAGATTCGTCCAAATGGGGCTTCCTTGAATATCAAAGATGGCGTGCAATTTGTGGGTCATTTTTTTCTCATTGCATCTCTTTAGCTATTTCTTACAGTCAGTTACTTCTGGCTTTGGTTTGCAGATGAATCTATTTTTCGCCCCCTCTGTAGTAGATATAAGCCTAAATGACACAATTGTAAAAAATGAAGGTAGGAAGCAGCAAGGCAGGAATTAGCTACTGAATTCGTTCCAGTCCCTCCTTTGCAATGTTTAAAGAGCTTCTCAGGGGTAACCATGCACATGAAAGACTTTCATCGTCCAAATAATGAATAACCCCTTTTTACACAATTTTGTGCACTCCCACTCTCTGTGGTTTGTACGCTTTGTGGCCTAAAAAATAAGCCTGCCTTTGTTATTCTTTGCCACTGGCAGTTCAGGACCTTGTGGCTATATCAGCATGTGATATTTAATTACCTGACTTCAAACGACTGGAAAATTGCAAGTGCGCATCAGGTTAGAAGGAACTCTGGGTTCTTCATGAGGACACAGCTTTCCCATCTGTCTTCATAGACTTTCATCTGGTTGCCCATTGGTACAACTGTACAACCACCTGATCCCAACATGAGATCAAACAGCTATTTGTGGCCACTCGGAGTAAAGTCCAATCCAGCTAATAGCCTCACAGCACCAATTACTTCCTCAAATCCCTACACAGTTCAACAAGCTGAATAGTCATAAAAACCTATGTTGTTTAACAGCAATTAATTTAGAAATGGTTTAGGAAAAACACAATATAGGGCTGGAATCTTGAGATGGATTTCAGGATGACAAAATATATTTCCGGTATACTCCAGGGAAAAGCGTGACCCATGATTGCCTCAGATTTTCGTTCTTGGCTGACAGGAATGGAACCCAACATAGTATTGTAGCTTGTCCATCTCAAGGTTTTGTGCATGCCAACATGCCTTTCTGCACCCCACAGTTGTAAAAAGTGATGAAGTTGCTATATAAATGCTGGCAGGAAGCTATGTGGACATTTTTTAACAATGCATTTCTAACATTTTGTTTAACTTTAGCAATTGCTGTATATCCTAGTAGGTCTGAAGTTTATGAAACGCTCATCTGGTACAATTATTTATGAAATTAATTTGACATTTTATCATTTTTTGATGTGAACATCACTTGAATCTAGGGGTGTCCCTGATTAGGATTTGCATAGTCGAATCAATGTACAGACTCAAAGATATAGAAGAAAATTTATACAAACATTTTGTAATAATAAACCCAGAAAATAACTAATAACTGTCGGAAAATAAAATTAAAACGGCTAAATTGCCCGTGCAAGCACGCTCTTAGGTACAGCGCAACATCGATGCACTGAAAAACACTTAAGATGCTCTTATGGTAAGAGGTAGGTACACACCTAGACTCATCTCTGTTGTGGAATGAACTTGTCTGAACAGCAACGTCGCTGCAAATGTCTTTGTTTTTTTAATATAAAAAAAGTGCTATAATTCCTCTCAACAGAGTTTTAGACTGATGGTATCTGAAATCTGTAGAGAACCAGTGCTGATTTACTCATTCAAATAACTTTTGTATGTCACTCTGGATAAGGGAGTCTGCTAAATGTCATAAATGTAAATCAAACATTAATTTGCGGAATAAAATTAGAACAGAATATACCTTCGAAGAATATTCCAGACATTGTTAAATATTCAAATCCCTGCTGCGAAAATGCTCCTGTGTGGGTCACGGATCATGGAAAGTGAAACTTAAATCAGGGGTTGTTGCATTTATTCATGCACCTTAAAAATAATAATTAAAAGCTTCTTTCTTTTTATATTTGTATTTACAACATTAAGTTATTGGGAGAAAACCGGTAGTTCCATGTGAATTCAGAGATTGAGCACCCCCATATAACCAAAAATGGCATGATCCTCTGTGAATATTTGACTGTGAGATCTGTAGTCGAATCAGGCTCCCCCTTTCGAAGCATTTCGAAGACTATTCAGGGTCACCCCTTCTTGAATCTCCACATTTTATTTGCATTGTTTTTCAGCCACCTAATTGCACAAATGTACATGTGTTCCTAATAAAGTTGACAGTGAGAGCATCAAATTAGGAATAAATGCTGAAACATAACCCAAACAGTTCTTGGTGAAAAGTAAACTTATGCAAAAATGCTTCATTCTGAAAATAAATTTGGACTAAATTCCAAAAAGCCCTGAGTCAGCATCTGTTGGGTCAGCATTAGGGCTGGGTGAAATTGCACAGCTGAGCTGTTAGTGATCTTCCAGGTGCAGTTCCAGCACCATAAACACAAGTGACTTATGCTCCCAAATCTAGGACGCAAATTCTCTGGGTGACCAGGTGCTGCCCACTAAATTCAGCTCGACCACATGATCCTGAGCAGTGATTAAACAAGCGAGCTTCTGCATACTGAAATTCAGACTGGAGAGAGATTCTCTTGACTATATCAACCTTTTCTCTCCATGCTGCCATGATTCATAAGTGCTGGCAGAGAGCCATGCTACAGAGGATCAAGAGCGGTCAAGCTCTTAGCACATTTTTAAAAGGATTTTATGTACTTTTCCTCTTCAATTTGCTTTTTACTTGGCGCCACTACACTCGGCACTAGGCGTTTGCAGCATGTTTTTGCCAACAGTTGAGAACTGCATCTCAAGCAGCCTTGGCTGTGGAGATTCAAAGCCTGATACCAAGTAGGAACATCTTTGAATTTACCCGTGTGCAACTAAATCAACTTCCAAGATGCAATGGACTATATTAGAACCGGATTTTGGCTTTTTTTTTTTTTGCTCTACAAACTCCAAAAAGGAAAATTCACCACCACAACAAATGGTTTATTACAAACTGCTTTATTACAAACTGAGAAAAAAAACAACATAGTTGCCTTTCAATTAACCTTTAATCATTTTGTGCAGCGAATACTGTTATCACTGGAAAAATACAATTTACTTAAAAAAAACTAAAAAAAACAGCAAACCAACCAATCAACATAAACAGTACTGCTTAACATCCACCATATTGCCAAATATTTGTGGACACCTGATCATCACATCTGTATATCCATGTTGGTTATCCCATTCTGGATTTATCCCCCTTTGCACTTATAATAAGGATATTTTATTAGATTTTGGAGTGTTGCTGTTATGATTTGAACCTTGGCAAACCATTAGACATTGTCATGCTAGAATATGTTCAGTCCTTTTAGTTCTAGAAGAGTGAAATTATTATGCTTGAGCGTGCCGAAACATTTTAAACATCTCTGTGTGGCAACAGCTTGGGGAAGAACCATGTATATGTCTAATGGTCACGTGCGGTCTTCACATAGTTTTGACGATCTTGTGTAGGTCTTTTGATATATCAGATACTGTATGAATTGAGACTTTGGAAGTTTTTCTATACTTGAATTTTTCCATTTGAAGGATGCACTGAAATGCCCTTCCTTTCTGACAAGGTAAAGAGAAAAAGTCTTTGATTTATTTCTTTATATATTAATGATGAACATGACATCAAATGTATTTATTTATTTATTGTTGATGTTAACCCTCCAGTGCTCATCAGTGCAGATGTGTTCAAACTCTTTGGAAAAGCTAATCAATTAGAAACTCAAGTGTGCAGATATGCAGGGTTTTACAATGACCTTCGGGTGCTTGAGGTCCTCAGCTGCTCCTAGTATGTTTTAGATAAGATTTCAAAATGTGTAATTGATGCATGTAACATAGAATACATTTATTTTATTTTTTTTACTATAATTGGGAAATTCTCTAATGCCTGCATCTTAAATAAAATGGAGGAGAGAGATTTTGGTTTGTTTGGCCTGGTGGAAATTGTCGACTGGACATTTTTTTTTTTTCCTTCGCGTGTGAAACACATGAAATCTCACACAGCAAACGGTAAAATAAATGCTTTAAAAACCTCTTTCCGATGCAGTTCAGCATGCATTTTGTTCTTCTCTCCTCATGCATGCATTTCTTGCATCTAATAGCTGACCCCAATCTGTTTGGCAGTGTGTATCGAGGTTTATTTATTTATTTATTTATTGCTTTTTTTGCTTTCCATTATTTATACGTTTACGTACTGCATAGAATGCAGTACAGGGACTACACAGAAACACACATCTTATTTGGTGCAGAATGATCTTATCATATGGCAGTTATTTGGAAAGTTGATATTTTAACGGTGTTGCCTGTAGCTAATGCTTTCGCTTGAAATGTTTGGTTTGAAACACATCCTTGTGGTTAACACAGCTAGCCAACAACCAGGAGATCGTATTATTTAAATAGGTAAATAAGTCAGAAAATATTTGAATCACAGTTGCTGGAGCTTTGGCATAGAACACTTTGTGCCGCTGTGGCCCAAGCTTCAGTCTCCAGTGTATCCTCTGATACTTTTAATAGATACAGTTCACTGTTGTTGTAACTACTCTAAACAGCGGTCTCATTTCAACCTCGTTTTTCAACCTTCATATTTTATACTTGTTAAATAAAAGTCGACTTCACAGTCAACATTACAGAAGATGCCTGCAGTATTGGAAATAAAGTGATCATGACATGGAGATCTCTCGTTAACACGCTTCTAGTTCTACTAACAAGCTACAGTTGTTTAATTACGTCTGAACACCATTCACATGAAGCTAAGCAGCTTTCATTTTACCGTTTCGCTTTTTTTTTTTTTCCCCTCATCTCTCTCAGTGTGTATTTCACATCCCATCAGACTCTACGCTTTCCACTGAGCTGTGATCAAAGTGTTCACTGATGCACTGTCCCAGATATACTGTACAGCGATCCAACCCCCCGCCGAGAGCCTACTACTCAGCCGATCTTTCACGTTCTGTCATTATTTGTTCTAGTTCGTCGCTGATGGCATGTTGCAGGCTTGTTGCACTATATAAACTCCTGTTGGTGTATTTTTCCCCTTTACTTTAGACTTTGGTTTTAGTATCTCAGCTTATATCAAATAAAGATATCCAGAATTTATATTTTATACTAATAGTGAACATAAATGATTGCCTCCCCTGCTGTTTCGGCTTCAGCTTGGCTGAATTCAGGCGTTTGAGTGCCTGTTAAGTGATAAACGATTCGTACGTGAGTGACATCATCTCATGTATAATGCCTGTAATATTCCTTCGTGAAGTTAGACTTTATTTCCCTCTCACCACTGTTCTCTTTTGCTTTGTGTGCTTTAGCTTTGGCACCAACCCCAGTTCCATCACAAGTGAACTGCTTTGGGTTGACCCAAAGTGACTGCCCTTGTTAAATTTTAAAGGCTTTTAATCCCAGGATGCCCCAATGCTCAGTGCTGGAAGCAGATAGATTTTTTTGCTGCAGTGGACAGGGAAAACCGGGTATTCTGTTTCTCTTTTCTCTTTCTCTCTCTCTCTCTCTCTCTCTCTCTCTCTCTCTCTCTCTCTCTATCAGGGTAGCTTGTGCCATTAGACTCATACAACACAAACTCTGGGCTCAATGTTAAAAATAAAAGAGAGTGACCCCTCTCTCTCCCTGAGGCCTGTTCGTGTTGAGTTTGAACACAGCTAATCCCTCTTCTCTGCCTCAATTTAATTTTAATTTAGAATGTATCAGAAATGTTGTTGTAGAAAGCATCAAAATATTTCAAACGAGTTAAATAAGGGCTCTCTGCGTGGCCTCTTTAGTCCTCTCTGCAGCTCATCTGACAAGATTCTGAATGGCGTTGAATGAAGGCAGTCATGTCCACCTGCCCACTTGTACACCACATGGACACATGTCGTCTGCCTTCATGTAGATAGCTTGGCCTTTCCAGAGCTTGGTTTGGGAAAACGCCATAATTAACGGATGGCGAGAGCCAGTGTGTGGACCGCATGCCCTAAGAGACTCATTACCATTCACCACAGATGACAGTTAGAGCCCAGAAGCACTCCAGCCCTTTTTTCCTTACCCCTCACCTCCAGAAATGAGTGTGCCTATATGCATGACTGAGCTTACAGTGACTTGGCAGGATGACAGCTCCACTGCCGTCTGTTTCCTCTTTTTCTATTTGAGTGCCAGACTTATTTCTTTCTTTTACACTTTCTATCATTTTATGGCTCTTGTACATTTTCATTCTTTCATCATCACCGGATTTCTTCTCCTCACTTCTCTGTCCTTCTGTTCACTTTTTTTTTTGATACATCTATCATATTAATATCCTGGTCTATATCACGGTCCTTCCCTTCCTCCTTATTCAGGCAATGAGTCAGCGGCTGACCTCACAAGTTCCCGCATTCCTCCTTGCCTACTCCCCCATTGGCTTATGTCATTTTGCTGCCAGTGCCTTCATCTCGTTGGTGGTGTCCTGCACTTTTTCAAAAAAAAAAAAAAAAAGACCTGACCGAAAAGGAAAAGCTTAGAACACCAATTCCCTCATTTGTATGCCCCTCACACCCTGTGTGTATTTTGTTCATGGACACAGAGTCCACCCTGGCAGTTGAAGGAAAATTCTGCACCATTACCCTGGTGGATATGAGCTCATCTTTCTGCATGCCATGGACTTCTTGTGTGGAGTGAACAAGGATTTTCACTGGGATGTGGGTGAGTGGTGCCCCAGAGGTAGACACACTGGTGTGGGGGCAGAATAACAGAGTGAATTCTGAAAATAATGCAGGCCTTACACCACTCTGGTGGTGCTCCATGCAGCTTGTCTGGTTTGTTCTGGAAGAGCTACTAAATGCAGGTAGGCAGATGAAATTACGGCGGCTCTGATTAGAATGCCTCGGCTCATTCCCTTAGCAGAGGAGCCACCGTTAGCCTGCACGACTTTAAATGTAGTAAAATGATCAATGCTGATCAGTGAACCGGATATGTTGACATTTTAATATTCGTGCTTCATTACATAAGTGGAATTGGTTTATTAGTTGAAATGATGCTAATGTCTTCACTTTAAAAAAAAAAAATACTGTAGTAACTTGAGGGTTTGATGTTGTTTTTTTCTCAGAAATTGTAGCACTGATATTGGACCCTCCCTTGTTGATGAGGTGGTACCTTTTAAGGGTACATGTTTATCCTTTAATATTTATACACATGAAAACATGAATAGAGTGTCACCTTAAATTGATTATGTAATAAATGTAAAGATTTAAAGGTACACTACACTTCTAGGTAAAAGATAATGGTACAAAAGGTGTATGCTTGATGCTAATGACCCTAGCAACAAGGAGGCCCCATCACTGACTGATGCGGTTGTCCTTTGTTGCTTCCTCGTGAATGCCTTGTTGCTTGTTTTGGGAGGTGGTAGCTCAGTAGTTAAGGCATTGAACTCTGTTTTTGAAAGGTTACAGTTTCAAATCCCAGCATCACCAAGCTGCCACTGCTTTGCCTACAAGCAACGCCATTAACCACCAACTGCACGGTTGTGTCGCCCTGGATATGGGCATCTGTGAAATTGCGTAAATTTAGAGGGACATAGATTGATCTATCAAAAAGTAGCATCTAGTCAGTGTTTTTGTCAAATAGGAAGATAATCTTTAAACTCTTACATTGATGGTCAGTTGGATGGTCATTTCTTTTGTACCTTCAATTAATGTGAGTAGTAGCTCAGTGGTTAAGGTACTGGACTTCTGATCAGAAAATTGTAAGTTGAGTTCTCAGCACCATCATCCAACTGCTGAGCCCAGACTGCTCAGTTGTGTAAGCCTTTATTCAGACTGCTCTGGATAACTGCGTCTGCCAAATAAATGTGAATGTAAATGTTTGTACAATGTTGTTAAAGAACTTTTAAGGTACCATTTCTTTCCCCCTTCGAATTCTCCTGGCAGTGTCTGTGATGTAACTTGTGATATTGGAAGGTTAAGTGTCCTACACTCCCTCTAGATAGGTGTCCATGTGTTTGCTTGTAAGACCTGACACCCCACAGACCTGTCCCCACACCTCCATCCCAGGCCGTTCATTAAAATCCCTTGTAACAGATGAGGTTGGCTGTTGCTAGCAGGTGTGAATTAGTCAGCTTGCTGTGACTCTTCTGGACCTTTGAAACCAACACTGTTCATCAAACACAAAAATGATTGACTTAGAATGTTCCTAGTGGGCTGGCCCTGCATTGATTTCACCATGTGGAGACCTCCAGCTGCTGCCAGCTCATCTGCATTTTCAGAGTTACTGCAGAGAGGAAGAAAAGAGGATCATGGATGAATATTGCAATCAAGAAATGGACTTTGTTGTCACATTCAGACATGCAGTATTAGACATTCCTTTATTTTTCTTTTGTTCACTGGCTGGCTGACTGATTAATCTATTCTGTAAAATGTATATGCGTAAGTGTTGCTTAAGACATCCAGACACCAGTGTTCTAACCTCAACACATCATTACTGGACATTGCTGTTTTTTTATTTAGCTGTGATTAAATGTTTAAGCTATTTGCTTTTGAACTGGTCAGAACTTACACACAATCTAATAATTGGACTTCCAAATGGGTTTGTATACAGATTTCAAAAACACATCTCTTATTCATCTTCTGTTTTGCATTGGACATTATGGTGATATGAATAGCTTTTAAAGTGTCAAGTTAATAAATTGCTTGTGAAACGAACCCCGTGGTAATGCAGGATACAGAATGCGGAAAAAACAGGTGTTTGTCAGGTTAGCAAGATATTTGCATCATTGTTGTTTTTTTATAATAGCGTTGCAGAATAATGCATAGGTGTAGTTGATAGCTACATACATAGTGCACAGGGTTTTTTTTAATGGTCATATCATTCATTTGTAGAAACACCTAGTTCAAGCTCATGCCTTCTCTTCAGAACCAGATGAAGTTCAATCAAATACATAAACTAAATTTACCATCATGTCAGGCATTTCATTAAACAGATATTGCATGTCTATCCAGTGGTATTGAGAGTAAATGTTCTGCTCCCAGTAGGAAGCCACCACAATTAGGCTTCTTCTTTTTTTTCACTTGCTTTTGCTCTCTTGATGCAAGTGTTGCTGTGTTTATTGTATGCTGTGAAGGAGAGGCACACAAACTGAATCTGAAAAAAACAACAACCATCAACCCTGTTGCAAACCTCCTACACTGCCACCTACAACCCATACACAAAGCTGCTATTCGAACGAGAAACTTTTTCCAGATTTCAGGCTTGAGTTTGAGTTAATACTTCGGTATCCAGACCTTAAAAAACTCTCAACAGCAACATGAGCCGAACTCATTGTGCAGATAGTCTAGCACAATTTCTTCACTTTTGCTTCTACAGCTGTGACTTCACACTCTGTTTATATCTGAAATAATCACAACTCTTGCTTACACGATCAGGATGTCATGGAATCCGAGCGGTGGAGTAGATCTGTGTAATCAATCAGATCTACACGGTCAGCAAAGTAATGTCTTGCTGTATGTAGTAGTGTTTTTCCTACATTGGTCCAAAGTGACTCTTATTTTTTTTATATGCTATTCAGTGCTGATCGACTGTAAGCTTTATAGTGCATCATCACATGGGAAAAAATCCCAGCCTTACTCATTTCCAAGCAGTGGGTTAGTTCATTATAATTTTTTATTTTTATTTGTTTTATAGCGGTTTATACAACACTGGTTGTCTCAAAGCAGCTTTACAGGCCAGTGAGAAAGTTCAGTGTGGTGGTAACAAGCAGAAATGATGGTAATAATACTTTCTTATGTTCGTGCTGTAAATTGTGACTTATTTATATATCAAAAGTAATGGTTTGTATAGTATAAACTGTACATTATAACGGTTATGATTGAAAAACATAATGGAAGTAGACAGATGGGTCAATTTCAGCTAGGGGTATTGTGATTTCCAGTTCAGGCGAAAGGTAGATTTTAGGATATACAGAATCAGGGTCTATTTGGGAGCAGGGAGGAGTGTGTGGACATAAGGATGAGAACATTTACATTTCCAGCATTTGGCAGATGTCCTCACAGAAGTGCTCACTTTTCTCCACAAGCATATACACGTATGCTAGTAAAAAAAAAAATAGGTCAGAGTCTAAGAATGCTGTCGTGTTAAATCCCTGTTCTAGGGCAGTACAGCAGCTAAAAATTACACGATGATTTAGTACTTAGTTAGTACTTGGGGAAGAAGTAGGTCTTTTAATCTGTGTTTGAAGGCAGACAGTGACTCAGCTGTTCAGACAGCCAGGTGATGTTTGTTTCGACCCTCTAGGTGTGAAGACAGAGAAGAGTCTTGATCCATGTCTTTATTATCTCTTGATGGCTGGTTGAACCAAGTAGTGCTAGAAGGGAATGTGGGGCAGGGCAGGTTGTGATAAATAGCTGATTGTTTCTGGGCTTCACTGGCAAGCATTGGTTTTACTCAATCTAATCTGGGCAGCTACCTAAAGCCATTGGACTGCAAGGTACAGTATAGGAGGTAAAAAAAAGGCAACACTGTCTAGAATTGACAATGTCCTGAAGTTCATATTTTATCAACTTTTGTGTGCAACATTATAAATAGTTCTGTAGCCGTTCCAACTACAAAAATATACAGCAGCACTGGAGTTTGTTTCCCCACATTATTTTCACCTCACTGTTTTCTAAATTAGTGCAGAGTAAATATCAGCTTATGTCCAGTTGCGATTTGTTTTTTCCTCTCAGTGGAAAATGCTATCTGTCTTTGTCCTCATACATCATCTCACACATGCCAATAATTGGCTGATGTCACTGTGGTTGATGGTGGAGAGATTATGCCACCTCTTCTAGCCAAAAAGCACAGCCAGTCTTCTGGGCTCAGATGGCTGTGGCTTTATTAACATTGGAAGTATCAATCTCCTGATGATAAGGTGAACACTTTTTGTGCCACTGCTGAGCCCTGTGATATTTAGTTTGTTGTGTGAATCATACAATGTTAGAAGTCAAAGCATCCATCGAGCTATCTGAGGTAAGCATGGATATCTTACATGTATGGAAATCGAATCAGATTTTTTTTAAAGTAATACAAGCAGTTTTACGATCCAAAATCTAGTTCTAGTCTGTTCACTAAACTTAGACCATTTGAAGACTTATTTAGCTAGGATGCACTGTTTTTTGTTTGTTTGTTTGTACAATTTTTTGCATTAACAAATAAATTAAGAAGAAATGTTGTTTTACTTATCTAAATCTGAATCTGTTCTGTCATGGCAAAATTTTTAATAATGCAGAAATCAAATATTTCAGGCACAGGAGTTGGAGTAGTTAAGCCAGCAGCCACTTCTTCCATGTCTGCTGATGAGAGCTGAATGTCAACAGTACAGCGATTATAATTTAAATACATCCTGCTGCTAATGCGCTTTTAAAATTTATCAGCAGGGAGGGATGTGTGTGTGCATGAGATTTTCTTTCCGTCGCTGCTCCTCATGAATATCTTAAGCGGTGTACATTGTCTGTGCGTGTGTTTACAAGTTCTGGGCCTTATGCTTGAATATACAGTCGTCTCGGAAAGTATTGGAACTATACAAAGTAATTCTTTTTAAATGGTGCGCTTGTGTGTTTTGTGTGTGTGTGCATGCATGTGTGTGCACATATGTGCTTTTATTGCCTACCTGAATACCTTTGAATAAAGTACAGGCTTTACAGAGTCTTACAGTACAAGCGTCTTGATAGTTCCTCTATATCTTTGTCTATATTTAATGTATAAACTAGAGCCTGCTGTTTTCTAATCGTGTAAGTCACAGCGTCACTGCAGTCAGAGCTGCAGCCATGATCTGTACTGTACCTCCATGTTGCACAGCCAAGTCCCACACACTGCCTGTAAATATCTGTACAACCATCATACAGAGAACCTGCTCATTATAATAATTATATTGCTTTATTCTTTGTGTGTGTGCTTGCCAGCTCTTGTGATGCGGAGTATCACCTGAAAGTGCCAATTATAGAGTTGTCTCCCTTTAATGATTTAGATGTCACCTCAATTTAATGATCCCGTGTGTGTATGTGTGTGAGGTGAAAGAGAGAGAGAGAACGGGTGTCACTAAGTCCTCTGCGAAGCATCAGTAAACACAGTGTAAGTTTCACATTACTTTCAGTGTATTTGTCCTTTGCTGCACTTATTTACCCCTATGTTTGCTTTTCTGCTTGTGTTTTGTAGATGAGGGTCCCTACACCAAACACTCCAACCCTTCCAGACCTCCAGATGGAGCGCTGGCCATCAGAAGACAAAGTATTCCAGGTATCTACCTTGGATTTTTACTTTACTATTTAAAATACTGTTAGACCAGTGACAGTGGTGGCTCAGCAGTTAAGCCTCTGGGTTACTGATTAGAAGATCCCGGGGGTGGATCAAGTCCCAGCTCTGACCAGCTGCCTCTTTCAGACCCGTAAACACCCCTCTCTGCTCCGTGGGAAGCCATATTACGATTGTGCTCAGAGTTCATCTTCCTAACAAGCTGGAATTTCATAGTGCTTTAATGTCTATTTGACAGTATACACACTTATAATAATTATGAATACCAGAGGTGGCAAAAGTACATCCTTTACTGAAGGAGAAGTTTGGGCTCTGACATTTAATTAGCAATTAAGTAAAAAAAAAATAGCCATTACTACTACCTGTTTTAGTGTCACGCTGGTAACTTAACCTCACATCATATTAATATATTAATACAAATAGAATCGCAAATTTTATTACCTCATGAATGTATCCAGGCTGAACAACCACCATATAGAACACAAGCAGAGGAAAGATGATGATGATCAGGTGATCAGGAATGTCTCTGTTCTCAGTCATGTGTACTTCACTGACTCCCTCTGTCTCATCCACATTAACTCCAGACTTCTTGTTGTCTTCTGCGTTGCTCGTTGTTTGCTTCATAAACTGGTCTACGCCTGTGGTGTGTGAGAGCCAGGAAATGATACACCAGTGGTAGATTGAAAAAGCTGTGCAATGACAAGAAATTGGTTTATGGGCTGAAAACAGCAATGAGAAGAAAAATACTAAACATGTCACCAAATAGATTAAAACTAAAGTAATGAGTCTGTTTTGAAAAATGTAAGAAGTAGAACATACAGATATTTGTGTAAAACATATAATGAGTGAAAGTGAAACGTTGTCCAAAAAATAAATAGTAAAGCAAAGTACTAAAACCAGAAACATCTACTTAAGTACAGTAACCAAGTATTTTTACTTTATTCCTTCACACCTCTGATGGATACCTTAATCAAAGATAGCAGAAGATAAAATGAAATGCAGTGCTGCTGTCTATTGAACCTGTACCTGAACTCTTGAGGTTGTCAAGTTATTTAA
Source organism: Silurus meridionalis (assembly GCF_014805685.1). NCBI lineage: Eukaryota > Metazoa > Chordata > Actinopteri > Siluriformes > Siluridae > Silurus > Silurus meridionalis. Next base: position 8,682,025 of record NC_060901.1, on the reverse strand, counting down.
GGATTATAGGTTATTTATTCTTTGGAAAGAATACTTCTTTGAGATGAACCACAAGAAAACAGTTTTATCCAAATCACTCTATTATCAAGTCACGTTACACGAAAACAAACGACTCCTTAATACAATTGTTGCTGTTTTTATTTGTTTTGGTTAATATAGATGTTATTTGTGCAGTTAAGAACAAGTGTATCTTTACTAAGGACTAGCAGCTACTGATGCAATTTAGATGTGATTCAACACAATGCGATTTAATGCTATAGGATTCAATGGAAAAAAAGACTTTTGTGATTTTATTTTTTTGGTTTAGACAGACAGCAAATCATAAATTTACTTAAGTGCTGAGGTGGGGCTGAGAGAACACGCTCGAGAAACAGTTTAGTGAGGAGAAATTAATTACATTACAAATTATGGGTCACTTTCGAAATAATAAAAGTATAGCACAGCTACTAATAATTAAAAATGTAATGTGCGTGGTGCTAGCTTTACTGTTCTTACCCTGCACAGGGTTGTGGGTTTTTGGCTTTGTTCTGCCGATCAGTTTATCACTACTTCTGAGTTACATCAGGAGGTGAAACTCATACATTAGCCACAGTGAATTAAACCCTGCATCTCATCTCTCTCTCTTTACACTCTCACAACTCCCGCACAGACTCTTCTTCTGCGATTCCGAATCACTGTTCTCGAGGTACCTTCAGATCTTTTTGTAAGTTGTAGCACATTATTTATAACCTTGAGTTTCACTCCCTATATAAATGAATTGGTTTTTACTGATGCAAAATGGTAAAGACGATGCATCGTGATACAAATGCCAACTTTTATCCAATGCACTCTTTTTTAAATTGATGCATCACATCGTTAACTTTTATGCCGATGCGAATCAGCGAATCTTACCATCCTTAATCTTTACATAGACTTTCTAAAGGAGAATATGGGCTTCTTCTCGCTTATTGCTACATGCTTGCTATTTGGAGCTAGACGATTAGCAATTTTTCCACGTGACTGAAATTCATGGTTCTTTACTTTATGATTAGCCCTTCAAATCCAACTTTTCTTTTTCTAGTTAAACAGGCACTGTGCTCTCGTAATTCCCCATTTCCACACATGATTTTGTGTCATCATTTTGAACTGATATGACAGCTTAAAATATCATTTTGAATTGGTGAATTGTTTTTTTTTTTATTTATTTTTTTTTTATTCAACAACCCTACTCATTAGATCATCTCCCCGAATAGAACCCGGTCATGGCAGCTGATTGACACTTCTCAGGCCATGCACATGGAAAAGTGTATATAAACCACAGCCAGCTTTATGACAAGCCAATCCAATGTTCACCCTTCCGTATCAGTGCGCGAACAAATCACCAGCTTCGTGAGAACAGTACACACCCCTCTGGTTCTGATTGAGGAAATTGAGACATTGTTTTTTTTCTGTACAAGGCAGAAAAATGGGCTTGCAGGGTGTGAAAATAAAAGCCGTGTATAATCCTCAAGTATGGATTCCAGAGCGCGTCAAATCCATCTTCAGAGTTGTTTGCTGTATATCCTGGCTCCCAGGCTGATATCCCGATATAGTCATGGCTGAATATGTTGGGTTTTTATTGTAGTGGCACCTCTATATGATATGTGAACTGAATAAACATAGTGTGAATTCTGTGTTATTAAACCCAATAGGGTCCTACTGGATGTAAAATATGAAACAATAAAAAAAAAGTAAAAACTCAATTTTTTTTTCCTTTTCACTTTTAACTTATCTACTGTATATACTTCATGGGCAATTCATAGTTCATGATGAAGTAACACCATACATGATGCTCATAAAACAAATAGTGATTCCATTTTTGTTTGCCGTCATGCATTAATCATAAATTAGTGTTTTACTAAGTGTCCCTGACTTGGAGGTAGGGAGTGTCGGGGAGGTAGGGACTCTATTTACATTGCTTGAGCTCACTGATGGCTTGTAATGCATTTACTAAGTGTAACCGTGTTAAATTTTTTAACACCTTGGTTTCAAAATATATGGTGGAAAAAGAGCCCTGGCTTCATGCACCATTTGGTGTAGGAAAGAAATCCATAGCTGTAGATTCCCACGCTCACTGATAAACACATAGGAAATCCTGTGGCTTGAGAGATGTTTAGAGAGCAGCTGGGTTGCCAAGTGCCCTTATTACAGCTTCAGCAAGATCCTTTTGCTTTAATAGATTATACTTCAGTAGTCTTATTTAGTCTGGCCAAATGAAAGCTCTAAACGCTTATTATGTGAATTCTTTTGAGCTCTGAACTCTGATTCATTATCATTCTAGTGCCGAAGTGTATAGCAGAGAATATTGCAATTACACAGCGATTCGTTTTCGTATATTGAAATGTAACATGACCCATCTTCATTCTGTAAATGTAGCTTGCATTTCTAAATCTCAAAGCCAGTCGTGCTTCAGTCTGTTCACATTTCTTTCAGCTGATTCTAGATGATTGTTTTCCAATAACAACGCATCCAGAAGTGTGTTATTCCTCTTAGGCCACTGTAATATTCAAATGAGAAAATTGCATTATAGCAGTTATATAAACAAATATTTCCAAATCAGTATCAATGATACAATAACACAGTCTATGTTACTAGCAAACCCAAAAACCCTTTAGTCATCTGCTTGAAACTCTGAAAAGTCTCAGAAAACCAGAAAGTTTCAGCCTTACATCTGACTTTTACTTCAGTAAACACTTTTGATAGTCTTCTTTTTAGGGTTAGGTTCAACTTGTAAAATTAATCAAACTTTCATGCCAGTAGGTTGAAGTAGCACCATGATGCAGTAAATACACACAGTAGCTTACAAAGGATGCACAAGTGCAGTTTCCAGGGATATGTAAATAAGAATTTTATATAAATAACTGTAGTAATAACAGACCATTGCAGTAAAGTGCACATGTGGAGGCTGGGACTTAAGCATTTAGTGGAGTTTAGTATTAGAATATACAGTAGCTGAAAGAAAACAAGGGCTGTGTGACAGACTTTGGAATCCATCAAAGGTTTTCCTGATGATAGATGTTTAAACAGTCCATGTTGGGGATTGGACAACCATTAAACAGTGTTTTTTTTTTTTATCTATTTATCTATCAAATTAATTTTTCTCAATTGATAACATATTCAATACAGCAGTGCTGGCGACAAATTTGATTGGATGAACAGCACTCTGAATAACTATAACCACACTGTTACTATAGTAGTATAAGGAACATATATTTTTCACTTAAAATTTGACAGCCCACCTGATAATGATAAAAAAGAAAAAAAGAGCGCTGTTTTTTTCTGGAAGCACCTTTTAACAGGAACGTGCAAATCCATGTAAGATAATAACTTACTGAGGCCTTACTAGGGACCTGTTTTCACTTATGAAGCAGAAATAACCAGAAGATTTCGCTATATTGGGTCCTGAAATGTCAGTTACTTGCTATACATTAATTTTTTTATATAAAATCAATATCGCACCCAAAAACGGAATCAATCATTGTAATTTCCATTTTGCTTGAATTAGCACGTTAATATAAATCTGTTATTTGAACTACAGCCATGATTTTGATCGATATCGTGTATAAAATATATGTTTTAAAGCCACGACCCAGCATTCTATTCTTGCTAGTTTTAGTCCTTTGGAAGTGTGCAGGTCTCTCAACAAAGACATCATCTCTTCACAAATGCATGAATGGACAGGTCTCTGAGCTACACTCTGTCTTGCCTGTCAACATACTTGTAGGACATTCGTCAGTATAAATGCCACATTAGCACAGAGTAGGTCAGTAAGCAGAGAACGTCTGTGTGTCAATGAGAATGCAAGACAGAGAGAGGATGTAGCAGCGGAGAAGGATGTTTTAAATCTTGGTAGCCTTAGGAAATGGCCTCTAAATGATTTAGCATTTTCAAAGCACCTTGATGTAACCTGACAACACAGTGCTGTGCATCTTTCAAACCAGAGCCATTGAAGTGCAGCAGGAGTCGTGTGTGTGGTTGTGTGTGTGTGTGTGTGTGTGTGTGTGTGTGTGTGTGTGTGTGTGTGTGTGTGTGTGTGGTTGTGTGTGTGTGTGTGTGTGTGTGTGTGTGTGTGTGTGTGTGTGTGTGTGTGTGTGTGTGTGGTTGTGTGTGTGTGTGCTTATTATTAAATGATGACACTGATGGCATCCTTCTGCATTGAGATGGCTAAAACAGCGAAGAGCTACGTGAGCCCATTGTCTGTGGCTCACTCTGTACAGGTACTACGTAGTCATTTGTAAAGCTCCTTTGAAGACTCCAGTGGTGGTTTACCCAGAGGCTTGTTGAATTGGTTTTGAATTGAAACGTCTCTCTGTGTAGAAATGGAGACTCGTTTAATGCCTGGAGGCAGTGATGAGAGGGCGAGGGTTGAGGCCGGCCACTGTGGTGAGCATGCAAGAATGTGCTGTGTATGCAGCATGGTGCCTCACACCACGCCAGCAGCCTCGAACATTTCATGATAAATGAGGAGCCACTTGCTGGAACGTTCTCCTCCAGTCCAGCAGACCTCTCCTCCTAAATCTATTTTTGTATTACATTACATTTGTATTACAGTCCCTAAAGATGCAGAATTAATAGTGTATTAATCGATTCTTAGGCTTTGCATACTGGTAATCCCGAAATATTGTGATACTGAAACCCATTTATTCGTCGGCCCGGTTAAGCATTTATAAGTATTAAGAGAATGCTTAGGCAAATGAACCACTGTGTATATGCATAATTCATTATGCTGAGCAAGCTCAAATCATCATTTGGAATGGACTAATGTTCTAATTCCCAGAGTTCCCAGTATAGGCTCTGGATCTACCACCACCATTCTAAAAACAATAAAGCAGTTACTGAAATTGAGCAAGTGAGTGATCCCATGCAAATCTGTGGATTTTACACTATTTATGTACTACATACTGTGGATTTATCTTCTGTTTTTCTATTGGCAGTAAGCATTGTTGCAAATCTGAATGTGCCAAAATCTCCCTCTGATTCTTGGAGAGAACTCAAAACCCATTCTCTTCTGGTGGAAACCTGATTTTGGGAAAGTAAATGCTTTAAAATCAAACAGCACAAAGCGTGATAAATGTTTGCTATGAGAAAAAAAATGAGCACAGGTCTGATAACAGCATTTACATTTACGCCATTTGGTAGAAGCCCTTATCCAGAGTGACTCACAGTTATACATCTAAGCTATTACGGGTTAATGGCCTTGCTAAAGCACCCAGCGTTGGCAACCTGGTTGTGCTGGGATTTGAACCAATGACCTTCCAATCAGAAGTGCAACATCTTATCCACTGAGGCACCACATCCCCCAGCAGCAAAACTTAGAGAAAAATCCGGAGCATCTCGGTGATATGTAGTAACTCAAGTGTTTTTGGAGAGGAGAAGTCTTGAGGCTATCCCTGTGGGACCATTCACACCAGCAGTTGAGAAGTTGAGTCACAACTGCAGCATCAGGATGATTCAGGCAGGTCCACAGGGGGAGATGATCCCCTGCAGAAAAACAAAAAGTGTTAGGATTTGGCATCAGCATGAGCAGTCAGCTAGAGAATTCTTTTTTTTTTTTACTCAACAACTACAGTAGGCTCTTATCTTAAAGAGTTGTAAATGGGTCATATGTCATATCAGTCAACACTAATATATGTATAGATAATTATTTCACAGCTAATCTGCTAGTGATTTAGTGTTCCCTTTGTTTTAATACTGATATTTTATGGAAATTCACAATAATTAGTTTTAAAATTCGCAGCATCAAACTGTGTAGGAATGTAGGATGTTCCGGTGGTTGTCCTCAGTAGAGATTTAAGATGCTGAAGTCAGCACAGTATGCATTGATCGATCTTTTCAAGGTGCTTGTACTCTGCCTAGAAATTTTCAGTTCCATCCACAGTACAGCATGTATTTTTATTTCTTTCATGAATCTGAGGTCAGATATTGGTAAAAAAAAAAAGGATAGTTGCACGCTACTGCACTACACTTTGATGCCAGCACACTACAGTCTAATTACAGTTCCACTAATTCAGCAGTTGACCGTGAACACGAGCACAGCAGTTTTTTTTTTTTTTTTTTTAGATTTTACTGATTCAATTATTAAAGTGCTAAATTACTGAGCTTAAAGAGCAATTAATTTGCGCTCGCATTATGTCAAGAAAAAATAGAATCAACGCATTAGTGCATTCTAAAAGTACTGGCCAGTGTTAATTAGCTGAAGATCAGAAATTCACTATTATTTCTAATATAAAGGCTAAACCCTAGTCTATTTAAAGGCAGCAAAGTGATTAAACTAAAACAAACCTAAATTTTTAGAACCCACTGGAAAAATGTCTTTGTTCATTTTAATCGACATGTGAGCGAACTTTGCTTTCTCCAATCTGAAATTCATATCTCACTCATATCCTGTCACATTTTGTCCCAGCCAAAGATCAGCCTGTCATCGTAAATTGGCCAATAATATGATAATGATTGAGGAGTGTGATGACAATATAAAGGATATCTGAGTGCACTCATTAGGCAACCCTCAGGATTTCTGAGTGCTCATGCTGCAAAATTAAATGTAGTAAAAATATGTTATTTGAATTTAATGAAGTCTGGCAGTTGTAATAAAGATGAAAAGGATTTTAGATAGACTGTAGACATGGCTGAGGTTTCCACTCACACCATAATGCAATGCAATGCAATGTGTACTGCTTTGCATAAACCTTCCTAACCCGCATGTGTTTGTAGATAATAGATGAGGATTCGAGCCCAGGATGCCTTCTAGATTGTGTCTTGGTTTAAATTAGCTGACAAGTACAGATACCTCCTAGTCCTAATTGGGTGGATGTTGGTGGTCCACACAGTGTTTGTGCTTTTTCTACATGGAGCCTGGGATTCCTCAGTGACCTAAGATTTAGACCTTAGTAGATACACTATGCATCGGCAAGGCATAACTTTATGGCCAATGATCAGGTATAACACAATAAGATATACCTATATTCAACCACCTATGACTACCTGCCTAATATTGTGTTGGTCCTCCTTTTGCTGCCAAAACAGTACTGATTCTTCCTCAACAATTTAAGCTATAGTAGCTTGTCTGTTGGATAAAGAGGATAGTAAAGAAATAATCAGTGTTATATTCCTCACTGGTGAACCGGCGACAAGGCCTAGGCTCATTGATGCACATTGGTGGCTCTTGTGGTCCGATCCAACAGACAAGCTACTGTAGGTCAAATTGCTGAAGAAGTTAATGCTGTTAATGCTTAATGGGTCAGAATCGTTTTGACTGCAAAATGGGGACCAAAACAATGTTAGGCAGCTGGTCATAATGTTATGCCGCGTCAGTGTATATAGTGTATATAAAACTCTTCAATTGCACTTTCATGCAGTTCCTTAATAAACCGAAGTCGCAAAATGCTTAAAATCAGTTAAACATCAAAACATTTAGGTCTTTAACCATTGCATGCATGTTGTCATATACCATATAAATAAGCAGGTGTACACGAGTTCCTATAAAAGTGGACGGTGAGTGTGTATTGCGTTTACACACACAGATATATTATGCTAATTTAATTTGTACTGTAGCCTTATGCATTAGGTGACAAGTGACTCATCTGTTTTGCAAGTACAACAAACTAATTAAAGAAATCCAAGAATACAAGCTGCCTGCTTTTTGTAAAAACCTGTCCTATGATGCATCATGAAGCAGAAGCGAGGATGTGTAGCAAATAAGATACAGAGGTATATTATATAGCTCTAGAGATGATATTCATTAGCATTAAAATGAGTAAAACCATAAACTCCTCAGCATAAGTACAACATAAGTAAATGCACTGTAAAATGAGTGCTATTATCAGTGCCATTTGATGCATGTGCTTGGACACGCCCTCGACCGAATGCTCGGCACCCTTCGCTGACTTAATGCTCTTCCGGGCTTCGGCAAAGTCAGTGAATGATTTAGGGCTGATCATTACAGCTGCTAGACACGGTCATTAATTATGCACTTTTAAACTTTTACTGTCTTTATTTCCTCCCCCACTCTTGCCCCCTCGGTGTCTGTCTCTCGCTTTTCTCAGAGGAGTTGTTCCACCTCTCTCGATCATCTGTTATGCCGCAAAAGAAGCCATCGTGCACAGAAATATGACGGCCAACCTGGTCACCGTGGTAACGCCGCTGAGAGAGCACCACAGAGAAGGAAGGGTGCAGAGAAGAGAGAAGCCCCAAATGAGAAAAGGCATATAATAGAATTAACTTATCATCTTGCACACCTGTTCCCAAAGCTCTCAGGGCTAAGCAGGTCCAGCTCAAGCCAGTACTGAAGGTCCCTCTGCAAGGATAGTGACCAAAACTTTTAGCACACTGAGAGTCTCTCGCCTAATAGAGCAATGACACACAGCATCACTCAGCTGTGTGTGTGTGTGTGTGTGTGTGTGTGTGTGTGTGTGTGTGTGGGTGTTAAAGCTCAGTGCTGGGATATTGCATCAGCATTGCCCTGCTGCTCTCTGATGGATGAAGCTGACATTGCTATGGTTCTACTAGGAGACGGTCAGAACCCTATCATGCAGTACTGTTATGAGAAGAAGTTGATCATGCAGAACTACCAAGACAGCATTCATTTCAGAGAAATGGCTTTTTTTTTTTTTTTGGATTGTTTTGATGGTGGAAATTCACTACCATTAGTCAGGGCAATTTGTGTGTGAGAGGAAGAGAGAAAGACACATATGGTAGGCTTAATTTGATACTGTCAACCCCTTTGGAGGAGTAGAACAAGTTATTCCTCTCCCAAATGGGGGGACACTTGCGTTTTTATCTGTTACCCTGTAATTTCACTGCCTGATGAATTCCCAGCAGAGCGAAGTTATTTTTAATGAAATTACTAGAGAACAGGCCGATAGCAGATTTTTTCATAATTAATTACAAAAGGTTGGCATGAAGCACAGAACGCGTGACTGATTGAAATGTCTTCAATTTTGAGTTTTTTTCCTTCCCACACTTTTTTTTTTTTTTTCAGTAATGCGCATACACATGGGTGTAGCTCACATCCTGTCTCAGTATTTAGCTTATTCATGGAGAGATGTCAGGTTCAGTTCAAGGGCACATGGCGCATCGACTAAGCCCCTCTGACCCAGCTCTGGCCTGGAGCATGATCCGACATAGCTCCTGTGTTCCAGCCCATATGGTCCAATTTAATGCATGAGCAGAACTCTGAATCTGTGCCGCTGTCATTAAGCCAGCTGCTGTGACCACCAGACTAAATCATTGGGGTGATGATGGTCATTCTGGACAGTAAAAATGATCGACGACGCTCATGTTCTTAGGATTGCATGCCTGTAGGTGGCAGATGATTATAAACTGTATCCTCTGCAGTTTATAAAGAGTGACCTTTTAACAATTTGATGACTTACGCAGAAAATACAGACCATGCTGGGGTTTAAAGGTGTATCTTGAGATCATGGGGTTCACTGAGGTACATAACTGGACTTGCTCTTGCGGAATTCCAGAAGACATTGTTTCAAGTTTTTTTTTTTATTATTATTAGAAATGCTTCTATTTTAAGAGCATTTCTACACATTTAAAAGCTAGCAAATTAATATGCATTGGATGAAAATTAGGCCTTAGTGACCTTGAACCACATTAAAACTAGCCAGTCTTTTAACACCCAGTAAATTAGCATAGATTTTCACATCGTTTTGATGTAAGTTGCATGTCCCATCTAAATCTTGATTTGCATTGTTCTTTTATCTTATGCACATGATTATGAGGGATTTATTTAAGAACAGCACATCGTGCCACCACGACCTGTCGCTGTGATTAACAGGGTTAGAGAGAGCTTAAGCATTTTAAAAGCATGTTAATGAGTGCTGAGGGAATTTAAAAGCATGTTGAACTTATCGGTGGATTTACATAGTGTATGGAAGAAAATGTAGCGGTTTTGTCTACTGCCTATGTCTATGGTATGTTTTGTTTTGTTTTTCCTCAGAGAGCTGTTTTAAAGCTCCTGCTCAAGCAGCTGTATAAGTTTATAAAATGCCACACTGAAATAGGATCATTAGCATGGAACATGGAGGTTATGAACTGCAAGACCCCTCCATTTCCACTCCATAGAAAAACAGCATGTAAAGTGTGGGAAGAAGAGCAACAGTCACGTGTTTCCTCCAAGCTTGAAAAGAGTTTTGTCTGGTGTGGTGTGTATTGAAAGCAGGAGTTAAGGAGATGGTTTCAAATCAATGCAATGTGTCTTTGATCATCCCTGAGAAGAATTGAATGACAGCATATCGATGCATGAGAGAGGAGGTAGGAGAGGGGTGTGTGTGCTGATAAGACATAATAGTAAGTGTGAGTGAGGCAATTGAGAGAGAACCAATGAGAGAGAGAGAAAGAGAAAACCATGATCATTAATTTTTGTAACCATCTTTCAGCTCACCTCTTCATCTGTTTTTACATTTCTTACAGGTTTTTTTTTTCTACTCTGTCTCAATCCTCCTGAGTGTTTCTCTAATTACCGGTCAAATCTATGAGAGAAAGAAAGAGTGAGTAAGTGAGAGAGAGAGAGAGAGAGAGAGTGTGTGTGTGTGTGTGTGTGTGTGTGTGTGTGTGTGTGTGTAGATTGGCAGTTTGGGGAGTATGAGTGTGAATGTGTGATTTCCGTCAGTGAGAAGAGCAGTATGGCAGCCACCAGGCTCCTCTGCTCCTGCTCCCCACTTATCTCGTGCCTGTGTTGTTCCTCCTCCTCTCGCCCCCCCTCCCCTTCGCCCACAGATGAGTTTAAGGGCTCTAGCATGGTGGAGCTGATGAAGAAGGAGGGAACCACCCTGGGACTGACCGTTTCGGGAGGCATCGACAAGGACGGCAAGCCACGCGTTTCCAACCTTCGGCAGGGCGGCATCGCGGCCAGGTAAACACACACTTAATCATAGCTGTGCCTAAACCACAAACTCGTGCTGCTCACGTGAACCTCACCGGACTGTTTCTGACTGTGTTTTGGTGTTCAGCCAAACGATCGGGCTTGAATATTGCATGAGGAGTGAAAGAGCGCCTGCATATGGGAGTGCATGCTCTGTGTGTGTGTTAGTGTGAGTGTGTGTATGTTAGTGTGTTTGTATTTGTGCAAGTTTTTCCTTTTGGCTCTACATGCCTTGTGGCTGCCCATAGCGAGCTCACAGTTCATCTCACTACACACATTTACACATCCTACTTACTCCCAGAGAGGATAAATCACACATGCTTCTGAAACACTAGGATTTAAACCTACACACACACACACTTCATTCAAGCCATAGACTTGTATTGGATGTTATATCATTTATATGTTTGCATTTTAATTTACTATTTGGCTTTGACATTTGGGGACTGCTTTTGATATAAGTCAAGTCTAGTTTATTTCTATAGCGTTTTCACAACAGACATTGTCTCAAAGCAGCTTTACAGAATTTAACAGGTAAGGTAAATGGTGTGCATTTATTCCTGATGAGCAGCCATGGCGATATAATAATGTTTAAAACTCCCTTGTCATTCTACACAAGGACGGTGTCGCTGTTACTCAGCATGTTAACTTAACTGAAAATAGCTTCCTTGATTCACACTTTTTTCAACGCTGGAGATTTTTGAGTGTGGATTTGTGAGTGTAAGAGAGAGAGAGAGAGAGAGCGAGAGAGAGAGAGAAAGTGAGAAACCAACCTCATTGGTCCTTTTCCCACTACAAAGCATTATATTAATCTACTCCAAACATCCATCAAGACTCAATATTACACCTAACATGCTCTCCTTCTTATCTGTCCTTTTTTATTCCTGCCTTTATGTCTACCTCTGTGTTAATTTCCCCATTTCTCTCTGCCTTATTTCTTTCACTCTACACACACACACACACACACACACCTCACATCAAATCACCCTAATTTGTACTTTTATTCTTATCTTCCTTCTCATTTGATCGATTTCTTTATTTTCTACCTCCCACCTCTCCGCTGAAGGAGTGACCAGTTGAACGTCGGAGATTACATCAAGTCTGTGAACGGCATCAACCTGACCAAGTTCCGTCACGATGAGATTATTAGTCTGCTGAAGAATGTGGGCGAGAGGGTTGTGTTGGAGGTGGAATATGAACTGCCACCTGTTTGTGAGTTTGCTTTTTTTATTATTATTATTATTATTTTTATATAGTTAGGTAGTTTTAGTTTGTTGTGTTCCTTTTTTACGATTACAGATTAATGATTGTTTTCTATATTATAATAGAATATATGCTTATATGAACTAAATAGTTATTTTCCTGAACTCCCAGAGACAGTCAGTGACTCTTGGCTTAGAGTCTTCATTCAATTCAGTTACCTTTTTTTATATAGTGAGCTTAACAATGTTGACTCCAAGCAGCTGTACAGAAGTCCAGATGTAGATCCAGATCCTGAACCTGTCCAATAAGTTTCACTGGAGTTACTTAAATAGTTGCCTAGAAGTTGCTGAAAGATGCTATATATAAATATAGTACGATTAACTCAATTATAAGCCATGACGTCAAGAAAGCATAAACAAAGACAGAATAAAGCATTAGCTGTTGTATGATTTATGGTTTATTCACTTTCTTTAAAAAAGGCTGATGTAGTAGTTTTTGATTCTCTTCAATAAACTGAGTTTTTCCTCATTTTTTTATTTCTTTTTTTTTTTTTGTGATGGATGATTTGCTTTATTAGATTTCTGCTCACATTTATTACACAACCAGTCAAAGCTAATTATAATATGAGCTGATTTTCATTGTTCTACAGCCGTTCAAGGTTCAGGTGTAATGTTCAAAAATGTCGAGGTGACTCTTCACAAAGAGGGAAACACATTTGGATTTGTCATCAGAGGTAAGTACAATTTAACACATCACTGACCTCTGAACAAATACGCCCGAATGTGCATGAGGCAAACTGCTTTCTAATTCATTGCATACACAAGTATGATTAAACATGCCACGTTTGTAAGTCCCGGAGGTTAAAAAAGAATATTCACTGCAAAGTGTATATCTGTTCACTGATATGTGTTTAAACCCCTAAATGCCGCCAATTTGTCTGAATTTCCTGACCTTATTCCTCATGCTTTTCACTATAAACCTTTTTATTATTTTACTGTAGTTTATGAATAATATACACTAAATTGATTAACTACATTAAAAAAAAAAATGGTACTTTGAAGGATTTTCTTTTTAATCCAATTTCTTCTGAATGGAAAATAAACTCTTTCTAGCTGCTTTGGGTTTTTTATTTTCTATTTTTATTTCTATAATATTTTTCAAATATTTTTGCAGTGTTTTCAATGATAATAGCTTATATCTAACAGCCATGTGTGGCCAGGCCAGTTGCCTGGTAACAGACACAACAATTAATGGTTTGTTCACATCATTTCAGAATTACAGTAATTACCAGAAACCCGTGAAAAGCAATCACTACTTTGTTGAACTTGTAATTAAGAGTTTGAGATTTTCAGTGATCACCAAGTTCACAGTGTGTGACCTGAAACCCCAGCCATGTCTGCTATTAAAGCAGTGTTGTGTATATTTACATACTGTTTTTAAGTAGTTAGTATTAGATTTGTGTTGATTTTAATTTTTTATATCAAGGCCATAACCGCAGTCTGGTATTTTTGGTGACTTTGAGGAGATAAACAACTCAAGGGTGCTCAATCTTCAAGAGTGCCTTAAGTCCAACATGACCTGAACTCATTGTGATCATTGAGTGTTTCAGGGTGTCCTAACTTGAAATATAATAAATAATCAGGACTTTGGTTTTTGATATACTATATGGATAAAGGTTTGTGGACACCAGACCATAAGATTTGTTTGGGCTTTTTGAACAACCTATTCCACATTTTGTCCTCATTTGCTATTCCACTCTTCTAGGAAGATGTTCCATTGGATTTGTATAGACATCCTTCACAATTATGTGTCTCCAACTTTGTGGTAACAGTCTGGGGAAGAACCATTTATGGCTAGAAAAGTCACATCCCAATCATTTTGTCCATATAGTGTATGTGTGTCAGTGTGAGAAAGCCCTCTACATGGTAAAATTCTTCACTGTATATAATTCTAAAACATAGATGCTTCCGAACTAAAACAGTATATTTGCCTTTAGCAAGTATCCTCAACCACAATTATATCTTTAGCATGTTAAAATCTGGCTAACTCCAAAAGTTAAACGATTCCAGTCTGACATTTTGACAGATACTGTCTGATTAAAGACTGAATTGATTAGGCTTATGTCCATTTCCCCACAGCACATAGTTATCCAACAAATTGATCAAAGCCTGACATTTACTGTGTGAGAAAATAATACTTAGCTAGCAGCTAGACATCTTTAGGGGGACTGTTTAAACCACAGTGTTTGTTAAACTGGCTTCTTGCCCAACAAGATCAAGAAGTTAGCCTGGGAAAGATTACAAAGTAAACATATTTCCATATAGTTTTGAGTAAATATACAGTATTTATGAATTCTTTTAAAAGACTGGCACATATATAAGGTTTCTGCTGTACAGCCCCTGATTTAACATACTAAAGACATTTTCAGCAGTAACACATGAATTTGATCTACTTTACACATAGTAAAAATTGATGTTCTGATAGATAGAATAGTTGTTAGATGTTTATTTTTTTCATCTGCAGTAATGACTCTCTGCCATCAAATAAAAAGCCTGTCAAACGTCAGTGCCATTTATTCTTTTCATTTTCCTGCACTAGCTGAATATCATTTTATATCTGTATATATACAGGGTTATTCAAAAAAATTAACCAATTTCATTACGCAATATTTTATTAAGGAAAAGTAATAAAAAACTCCAGCCAAGTCACAAGTATTATACTCACAATCAACTTAGATAACTCCTCTTTCCAATGGTCACTGACTCATTCCATGACGATGCTTGAGAACTGAAGCAATGCATCATGCTATAGGGTCATTTTTTTTTAATAACCCTGAATATTATATATCCAGTTGGAAAAGTACCTGCAACCTTGCTTATTTTTGCTGCTGACTGTGCATTTAAATGAACTTTCCCTGGCTTTGATGGTGCAGAGCACTCTGATGTCCCAAGTCTGATTTAAAAGTTTCAGTATATTGACCATGTACAATGTATAAAGTAGCCAAGCACAGCTGGGGATCCCAGTAGAGCAGAGTGTTCCCTTTGATTCTCACATATTGAAGCAGGTTCATTTGATTCATATAGACATCAAACAGAATGTGTTTAACTGAGAAACTATTTCCATTGCCTCAAGCGTCCTATAGCAGGTGGAAACGACGGGGTGTGCTGACCTCACTACTTCATCTCGACTTCCGCTCTTCACTCGGCTTTAATTCAGATGAATTAAATTGCTTTGCGGGTCTCAATTTGTGGTCCAATTAAAGTTAAATATGTCTGGTGGATCCAGCCTGCGAGTGACATTGTTCCAAAGAGAATGTGCAAATATGTCCATTCATAAGAAATGGCCTCCACCCAGGAGCTCTAAGTCATCTGTCTGCCTCAGAGATGAGATATGCAAAATGGGCCTGCAAAAAGCATTAGTTTCCCAAGAGCGCACATGCAATATGTTTATCTTTATGGCAACATTAGTCAGAAGTGCTAATGCATCTCGCTTTCCCCATAGGGGGCGCCCATGAAGACAGGAACAAATCTCGCCCCGTTACCATAACAACGATCAGACCTGGTGGCCCCGCTGACAGGTAGGAGAGTTTTCCTCATATGAAAGGCCGAAATATTATAAAATACAGCAAATACCAGCTTCAGAAGCCTCATGCATCAAGTAGATTAACATTACCACCCTTCTATCATTGCATTATTATTATTTATCATTGCATTATGTTAATGCTTCAGTATTGTTTGACAGAATTATTTGTGCTGCTTAATAGACTTTAAGTTTGTTTCATTATACTAGTCAGTATTTTGCAGATAGAAAATGTCTGTCTCACTGATCAAAATTCCTACTCTCTAACTTTAATGCTCATGATATTTTGTGTTGTCATTTTGCCCAATTTTTTATTTCTGTTTTTTTTTTTCTATTTGTGGCTTTATTTCTGTCAATAATCATTCATTTCTGTAATCCACATAGCCAAATATTCTAATATTTACTTTTGCTTATGAAGTACTTGGTTTATGAGGCAATTACAGGCTTTTCTCTATCCACTGGCTGTATGCAGCCAAATGCAGCTGGTGTAACTGCATGAGTGCATTTTCAAGACCAATTAGGTTGTCATGGCTTCTGTCAGACTTTGAGAAACAATCCTCTTTTATTTTCTTCTTATTTGCTCCTGAGGTATACATTCAGCACAGTGCCTTGAACTATTCTGTAAGTCCTTCCTGTTAATTGTTTGGGTGTGACCTGCAGTCTGGGTTCTTCTAAAAGAGTCCGGTGCAAAAAGAAAATTTGGAGGTTATAATAATGTGCCATTAATCCACAGAGGCCCTCCAGTGTGCTTAAATGCGGCCGTGGAGCAGAAGCCATCTGACCTACTATAATAGTGCACTAAGATGGCAATCAAGGTCTCGTAGTGCCTTGTTAACTTTCTTCACTGGTAAAATGCTCACTGGGGAGTCTTTCACTGTTAAGGTTCAAGAAACCATGGATTCTTACTCACCTTTATCTGTGTTTTAAGAATGCGGCTCCTTTAAACTGATGTTTTCTTCACTTCTTATCTCTGCAATTTTTTTTTCTATTCTAGAGAAGGCACCATCAAACCAGGAGACCGTCTGCTGAGCATCGACGGCATCCGTCTGCATGGTACATCCCACGCAGAGGCAATGAGCATCCTCAAGCAGTGCGGCCAGGAAGCAACACTCCTCATCGAGTATGACGTCTCTATCATGGGTAAGATGATGCCCTTAACCTGCGAGTCTGACACGCGCTTAGCACGTACGTGCTTTGGTCAGATTCCAAAGTTTTTTGCTGAGAAACACGCTAAAATAAATGGCACCCTGGAGGGTTTTGCTGAAAGAGTGAGTGAGGAGAGAAAGGGAGAGATGTGAGGTTTAGAGTAGCCTTTGGCTAAACACCATCTGCCTGATGTCTTTGTTTGTGTAGTGACCGGGAAGTGATGGATTTTCTTCATGTGTGCTGCAGCAGAGGAAAAATGATGGAAAGGGAAGTCTAGCCATGCTGGTAGTTAGTCATGTTTTAACCACTTACAGCCCCACAGACTTGGGCTGTGGATTTTCACAATAATTTGTTCAGTTGGTATGAGGGTGGGGTAGCACTGTCTCTGTTTAAGACTTGAGTCATTTGTTCAGTGCTGTCTATTGATTTCTGTTCCTTCATGTCTGATAGCTTCATTAGGATTTGATTAATATTTTCGATGGTGAACCATTGAAGAGAAAATGCACAGAGCCGGTTGAATAGCCAAAACCCTACAATATGTAATCTACATCAAGAATAATAAATAATGGCAATCAGTGTAGGGCACTCCCACCTCACAGCTCCAGGGTTCCCGGTTCAGTTGTGAAAGTTTTACATTCAATTCAGTTTTATTTTTATATAGCTCCTTTAACAATAAACATTGTTACAAAGGAGCGCTACAGAACTTCAAATGTAGATTGATAGATTTCTGAGCAAGCTAGTGGTAAAACAACTTACAATGTCATGAAGAAGAATTCTTGAGAAGAACCAGACCCATGAGGAAACCATCCTCCACTAAATAAGTCATTAAAAAATCATTATGTTTCAAAAGCTGTATACTATAAAGTTAAAGAGTAATAAGAAGAGATTAAACCTGAACATCAGGGTTTTTTATAATCATAGTATGATAGAAAGTTTTAAATCTAAGTATCCAAGTGAAGTTATGCACTGAAGAATGTGAGACTTGGGGATAATTTGGTAAGTGTAGTCTTTAGGATATCTAAGTGAGATATTCCCCAGCAACCTTCAGGCTCTCTGTGTAGGGGGATTCCCTGCAGCTGGCAGTGGTGCTCAAGTGAACAAAGCTTCAAGTGAAAGTAGTGCAAAGGGATGCGCATATCTGGTCCTGAGGGTTGAGGGAGTTAAACATAGGTACCAGCATCATGTAGAGAGTGAGAGAGACATTAGATGGATTTCATTGTTTTATGAAATAGAGCTGATTTTTTAGGATAGAGTCCATTACTGATTGAAATAAGTAGGAAGATTCAGCTTTATAATAGTGAACTTATTTGCTGATTACCAGTTTGAATTGTGGAACTGAATCTACACTGATCAGGCATAACATTATGATCACCTGCCAATATTATGTTGGTCCCCCTTTTACTGCCAAAACAGTTGAAGAGCTACAATTTTGGAGATGCTTTGACCCTCTGATCTGCTTCTAACACATCAACTTTGAGGACAAAATGTTCACTTGCTGCCTATTATATCCCACCCACTAACAGGTGCCATGATGAAAAGATAATCAGTGTTACTCACTTCACCAGTCATAATGTTATAATGTCATAATGTTATGCCTGGTTGGTGTATATAACATCTATCCTAAATAAGCATTTTAAATGTGTCCTCTTTACACCCTCCTGCTAACAGACTCCATAGCCAGTGCTTCTGGTCCTCTGCTGGTAGAAGTAGCCAAGCCACTGGGCTCCAGCCTGGGAGTGGCTCTCTCCACCTCCATGTACTGCAACAAGCAGGTCATCATCATTGACAAGGTTAAGCCAGCCAGCATCGCTGACAGGTAAAAGCCCTCAGTGCCAGCTTCAGTCCACCCACAGCCTGTCTGTACTCCTGTACCCTCTCACGTCACATGATTATCTTATCCAAGTCAACGCAGAGAAATGCAGACTCATACACCTGTGTTCAACTGTGAAATTTCTGGAGAGATTGCAGCGTGTAGCACTAAACGACTAATTAAAGAAATTCAATAACTCATCTGCTGTGGAGGCTCTGAGAAAGCCTGTACGAATAATGAAGATGGCAGATTGCTGAGCGAGTGAAAGCTCCACTGTCTGAAATTCTTTGGACAATTCAGGCATTTGTTCCCAGAAGTCTTAACAGTTAAAGCTTTGTAGATAACTGATCATCGTACTCCATCGGATGCGACACAAAGTTTGACGCAATCGTTTCATGCAATATTAAACAGATACTATTTAATACTTTCCACTGAATAATGGAAAAAATGATTTGTTTGCAGATTTGCCATACAGTTCAAAAGTATCAGAGGTATTATTATCCATAGGACACCTAATGATGTGGATATGTTGTGTAGGTGTGGTGCACTGCATGCCGGTGATCATATCCTATCAGTAGATGGCACAAGCATGGAGTACTGCACACTGGCTGAAGCCACCCAACTTTTAGCCAGCGCTTGTGAGCATGTCAAAATGGAGATCCTTCCCCATCATCAGACTAGACTGGCCCTTAAAGCTTCAGATCAAGGTAAGACACACACCTACACAGAGCCCAGGTTAAAAAAATCAGCAAACACAATCATCCTTTTAGCAATAGACTGTTTTGCTCATATACTTGCTGTTATTGATTTATCAGTATCAGTCATGTAAAGGAAAAATCTCATTGTTTTTACATGCAGTAGCTTTGGCATTTTGTCTATGTGCCTTCTGTTTTTTTATTGGTTTTTTTTGTTTTGTTTTTTTGTCTCCATAAGCATTCATAGATAAAATTAACCCAAAAATATCATGTTCAATCCAACACAAAATCAGAGCAGACTACTGAGTTTAATTCAGTCAGAAATACAAGACGATGTCATCATTTCATTTTGAAATTTATTGTCTGATACGTTTTTATTAACTCACCCGCAGCAGTGTGTCTTGTCACTATTATGTAGTTAATTTCATTTAGCATTTCTTTTGCTACTTTATTCCCAAATGGTTTTCTCCTATTTAATCTTGTTTCCATGCAGGAATATTCAAGCCTCCACAACACTGTCAAACACAGCATGTTCTCACTGCACTGTGTGCTCTGTATGTGTGCTCTGATAGACAGAGAGCAGTGTAGTGTCCATTTCATTTCAAAATAGTCTTTTAAGCCTTTTTTAAATTTGGTGAAAACATCACTACTGATTATTATTGTTATTTATTCATCAGACGTTAATATGTTTCTGAAGACTATTTAATCAGTTACTAATCATCCATTAATCAGTTTCTACAAAGTTTTTGAACCAGTTACTCACCATTCAGCTCTGATTAAGCTGTGAGCAGTGCAGTTTCTTCCTGATCTGCACGATCATGTCCACTATGCAGTACATTTACTATACAGTACACAGTATATTTGATCTATTGATTAGTTACAACTCAGTCATTAATCAATAAATATTTGGTTACTACTCATTTATTAATCAGTCATTATCTCATTGTTCCACCATATTTATTTTTGCCTCTCTGAGCAATTCTTTTGCTTTCTGATACACAAAAATTTTTCTCCTTTCCATAACAGTCAAAAATGCTTCTGACATATACAAAACTACACAAAGGACAAAGCTATCTAGTGCACTATGTGCCAAATCATTTCACGTCATTTATATTTTTAAGCAAAAAAGGCTTTTTGGAAATTGGTACATACACTTTATGGATCTCACTATTGGGACGCCTGAAATTTCCAACTGATTGTTAGATTCAATTTTCCTGTGCACAAAGTCAGCTCTATGGAGATACGCTATACATGGTTGGAAGATCTTGAGTGGCCTGCTATAGAGCTTTTCAACCCTATTAAACAACCTTTGGGATGAATTGAATTCACCCCAGGCTTCCTCAGCCTACATTAGTACTTTTCTAACAGCCTTTTGACTGAATGAGCACAAATCTCCACAAGCACACTCCAAAATCTAGTAAAACATCAACTAATAAAAGCAAGAGGGGCTAAATGTGGAATGTAATTATCAAAAATCACATCTGCCTCTTATGGTCGGGTGTCCACAAACTTTTGTCTATATGGTGTAATATAATGGTGCTGTCAAAAAAGGATTTTAATGTGTTTTTAATGTATAACATTTATTTAGATCAAATTCACATACACCTAGCACAGGGGTCTCTAGGTCAAAACAGTTATTGTGTTTTGATGATCTATTGTTAGGCAGATGTGTGTGTGTGTGTGTGTGTGTGTGTGTGTGTGTGTGTGTGTGTGTGTGAATGTGTTTTAGATATAGAACATTTATTCAAAGGATTATTTGAAACAGCAGCTACACTAAAACAGAAATATATCATTTTCTTTCCTAATACTTCGGCTCAATTCTCTCTGCCTCATTTAGGAAGCAGTCCTGTCAGATGAGGATTTCACTAGCGTTTTGAGATTCTGTCATTTGTAGCCCAATCTACCAAATAATGGGTTTGCAATTTATCAATTCAGCAGTTTATGGTGTGTCAACTACTGTCTCAAAATAATCCCAGATTCTCTCTTAAATTGAGGCCTGATGGTTTCGCAGACCGGTTGAAGTGCCCTAGTGTTTCATCATGCATTTCAATCAAGTCACACATGGATTTGGCCTCTACAGTTTTTATCTTGGAATGTGGGAGTGTCACTTGCTTTCTGCTTGGACATGCTGCTATAGTTATTTTAGTTTAGGTGTACATCCTACATCCTACTGACATTGCACAATAAGGCAGAGATGAGACATATTTTTACAAGGCTGATGCTGTGTACAGGTGTGTGTATGTATGAATGTGAATGTATATATATATATATGTATATATATATATATATATATATATATATGTATATATATATATATATATATATATATATATATATATATATATATATATATATATATATATATACAGTATCTCACAAAAGTAAATACGCCTCATATTTTTGTATCTTCTCAAGGGACAATACTATTGAAATGAAACTTGGATATATTTTTATTACAGTGTGCAGCTTGTATAGCAGTATAGATTTACTGTGAAAATAACTCAACATACAGCCATTATTGTCTAAATAACTGGCAACAAACGTGAATACACCCTAAGTGATAACAGCTGTATGTAACCATGTTCTATTTATCATGTTCATGTTTTTTCTGCTTGAAAAGACCATGCAAATGTATCTTGTATTTTGTATTAGAGCAGTTAAAATTTGGAGCTTTGAGTTCAATTCTCTCACACTGACCACTGGATGTTCAACATGCACCTCATGGCAAAGACTCTAATTGTTTAAGAATTTGAATTGTTGCTCTTCACAAATATGCCCAGGCTATAAGAAGATCGGTAACACCCTGAAATTGAGTTACAGTACAGTGGCCGGGGTCATACTTAGGTCTTCCAAAACGGGTTCCACTCGGAACAGGCTTTGTAAGGTTCTATCAAAGAAGTCCTCGTTCTGTGCGTCCGGCTTCAAAAAACAGATGCATGAGTGCTGCCAGCATTGCTTTAGAGGTTGTAGAAGCAGAAGCTCTGCTTGTCAGTGTGAAGACCATACGCCGCACACTGCAACAAGTCGGTTTGCTTGGCCGTCATCCCAGAAGAAGCCTCTTCTGTAGCTGGATCACAAGAAAGCCTGCAAACAGTTTGCTAAAGACAACCTGTCATAGTCTGGGGCTGCATGAGTGCTGCTGGTTTGGGGAGCTGCAGGTTAATTGAGGAAAACATGGATTTCAACAGGTACTGTGACATTCTGCAGCAGAACATGATGCCCTCCCTTCAGAATCTGGGCTGAACAGTAGTTTTTCAACATAATAACGACCACAAACCTACCACCAAGATGACCACTGCAAAGTGGCCAAGTATGTCTCCAGACCTGAACCCTATTGAGCACCTGTGGGGCATCCTCAAGCGATAAGTGGAGAAGCGCTATGTGTCTAGCATCCAGCAGCTCTGTGATGCCAGTGTGGAGGAGTGGAAATGGATCCCAGCAACAACCTGTGCAGCTCTGGTGAATACCATGCCCAGGAGGTTTAAGGTAGTGCTAGATAACAATGGTGCTCACACAAAATATTTATACTTTAGGCACAGTTTTGACTTTTTTTTTTTACCAGTTATGTAGACAGTAATGGCTTTATGTTGAGTTTTATTTAGAGGACAGTAAATCTGTATTGCTATACAAGCTGCACATTGACTAATACCTTACGTATGCAACACACCCAATACTTCAGATAGTCACATTACTAAGTACACTACCATACTCACTCTCTCACACACTCCCCTAACTAACACAGCATTACTTTAAATAGAATATAACAGTATGTCCCTTAAAGCACAATATCATCCACCCATGTAGAAACACACATGTACACACTAATGGCCCCTCATCTAGTTGGAAATCTCAGGCTCTCAGCAGGCTGTTTTTGGTGTGTCTCAGCCCTACAGCAGTGTTTCTCCTCACTCGTCTCCTGTGTGTCTGTTCTCCAGTCCTGCACATGCACTAAAAAATTAACTGAAACCTGCTCCAAAGGGGGTTCGATGCTTGAAAAGGCTGCAGGCAAAGAGATCCTGGGTCCGGTGTCTGCACACCTTACTGCTTGTCAAAAAGAAAAACATCATGTCACGTTTTCTGTAACTGCTCTAAAATCCGAGCCAAGTTACTGGCAGTCAAATTATCCTGCAGCAAAAATGCTGTTTGTAAGTGATTCAATCATAAATTAAATTACACATCAGCTCACACACGCTCGAGTTATAATGATACTCTGAAACCATCCTTTTGTTCATAACCCAGTTTTGTTGTTTGTTTGTTTTTTTAAGTGCTTATTTTTATGCTTATTTAGATTACAATCATTACACTAGCTGTGTAGCCGTGTTCTTGGATGTAATAGAAATTGCCCAAGTAATTTCAAGAACAAGCAAGCAATATATGTCTGATGCTCTGTCATTCTGTCTTCCTGCATTGGACATTTTTAAGTAAACCTGAAATGTACTGTAAATAACAGATAATGCATAGAGTGCATACAGATATTAACCTTTTTTAAGGCTCGCAGAGCGTGTGGTTGAGACTAGATTTAAGTTTAGTGACAATAAATGTAAGTTTTTATGAGATTATTTTGAGAACGTAATAATACATTCATTAGCATGAGTTGCTTCATGATGCTTTTACAAGGTATATTCATTCATCCTTAGTAACTGCCTGGTCAGGGCAGAAATAGTATAAGTTAGGCTGCTGATTTTTTTACATTTAAAAAATAGCATGTACCACACCATGTAGACATGTTAGAAAATATGTTTACCATATCATTTAGGATCTTCCCAGTGTTTTTTCAGGGCAAAGTTAAAGAGTTTATTGTGTAAGAACTTTACATGTTCTGATATGATTCATCAACATATTGTATGCTGTTACAACATGTTGCATTAGTTATCTTAATAACATTTTATTACTGAGGTTTTGAGCAATTGTCAGGTGCCATAGTTGCTATGAGGACATGAGTACTGGATGTTAGTACCAGCTGATACTCCGAGCTCTTATATTAAGAATTGAAAACAAATAGGATCAGTACATCCCATGAGTTTACAACAAAGCAAACATGAAAGAGTGATACTCAGATGAAAGCGCCTGTGTGTGTGTGTGTGTGTGTGTGTGTGTGTGTGTGTGTGTGTTGTGCTGTGCTTTGCCATGTCATATTTATGCTGTTGTATCATCTCCTGTCTCTTTTCCTCTCCGTGTGGTCAGTCAAGGTGCAGAGGAGCAACCGGCCACTGCCCTGGGAGTCCGGCACAAACAACAACAGCAACTTCCTTCCTTATCAGCACTATAATACCTACCACCCTGACCAGTCCCGCAGCCAGACCAAGCAGAAATCTTCTCCAAACAACCCTCGTAATGCCCCTTTCCTTTCTCCTAAAACCTTCTCTCTATTTCTCTTCATCCTCACCCATCTCTCCTGTCATTGCTTTGACCTTTTCATTAGGCATGAGCCGTGCCATATTATCCATTTGGGTGTTAAATTGCTTTAAGTTTTACAGGGAACTGCTAGAGGCAGTTTTATACTACAGTGTTGTTGAGTATTGTTTCTTATTAGTCAGAAGGTGTCAATTAATTTCCTGTAACAGCAGCAACTGCAACAGTAGGACTGACTGTAACAAATCATTTAGCATTTTTATATGGAGTCTCCTGTGTCAGCACTTTGTATTGCTTTCCAGTTTTTCTCAACCTGGACAATGTCATTACTTACAAGAAAAAAAGAAAAGGTGGTAAAAAAAAAAAGAACAGTTTGTAGCTGCTATATGTCTAAATGATAGAAGGAATTAATTTGAATCGAGGACATTAGATGGATTATCATTAACGACAATGCGACACTTTATAATGCTGCCTGTGAACCTTTTATTGTTTTTGCGAGACGCCTGCATTCTCCTTTTGTTTTTGTGCAACAAAATAGTAAAGGTATAAAGATTTTCTTTCAGCAAACAAATATATAAATGTACAGAAGTCCAACTTTATTTTCACAGAAAACTATTTTCCAGAAAACAGGAATAAAAACTTTTTACACTCTTGGCATTAAGAAAGTTAATTTTTTCAAACGTTCAGCAAAAAGATTTCGCCATGCCTTTTGTAAAAATTACAAAAATCTTCTTGACTGGATTTTTTTCTGACCTTTCGATCCAATTCATCTAAATGCAGTTCAAAAGGATTTAGGTGAGGTGACTATGCAGGCCATTCTATCTTAGATAACATTCCAGCTGATTGTTTGCTCTTTTAATAATGCTTAAAGGGCTTGAACACATGCTTTGGATCATTTTCTTATTGTACGATAAAGTTGCTTCTAGTTAGCTGCAGTCCAGGTGGATTTGCATAGATTTGAAGTATGAAATGGGAGCCATGATAGTTTCTTTCACCCAGAATAAGTCTTGACGCTTCCCTGCTTTAAAACAAACCCCAAAACCATTAAGCTCCCACCTCCATCCTTGACTGTGGGTTGAGGAAGTCTGCAAACATCATCTCTCTTGTTCTTCATCTTACACAAGTTGTTCTGCCAAAAATGTCCAATTTGGATGAATGTCCTCATCTGTTTTTCCAGTCATTCACTGTCTAATATTTCTGTGCTTTTGCCTTTTACTCAGTTTGTAGTTTTGTAAAAACAAAAGTAAAATGCATGTCTCAAAAAGCATAGGTGTTCACAAACTATATATTTAAATGATAGTATCAAGTTGCTCTCATATTAAAGGAATATGCCATTATAGGAAAATGATCACACTATCCCAGCAGTGATTATTTTCTTTATATAAGTCCTTATATAACATACAGTGGCATTTAGCCAGTTATCACTGTTAATAACGATGATTGCATTTGCTGTATATGTGCTGTTTCTTATCACCTCATTTAGAGATGGTGCTTTTAGAAACTATAGCTACAGCATCTTTTTTCAGGAATGAGTCTTTACATTTTTCTCGGCACATTTATAAGAAAACAATTACAATAAATGGATTAATATAAAGCTTTTATTTGTATTTTAGCTGGAACTAATGCTCAAACTACTGTTATAGAAAATCAGTTAATACTGACCATTCAGATCCGGGAATTTAACAGTGCTGTGGTACAAAAGATCAAATCGTACTGTACCCCAATTTATCGTAGTGGAAGTCATGTGTTTGTGTTTTTTTCCCCCCAAGTGCTCAGGAGAAACTAGAGCAGAACTAAAATCCTGGCTCACTTTTTGTCCATGAAATGCATTGAGGCTAAAGAATGTTTTCCTTCTTTTTTATCTCTCCCGTCTTTCCCAGTTCTTTTATTGTATGTTTGTTGACATAGCTGAGCTCTTTCCTGCCAGCGGCAAGCGTGTTAAGGAATGGTGGTGTTCAAATCGAGACAAGCAGTGCAGTCACTGAGCTTTTTGTGGCACTTTTCTGAAATAGATCTCTCCAAACTCAGAGCAGCTTGCCAGGGCTGCCACTGTGAAACAATAATGCCACACACTGCCAGCTTGCCTTGTGATCCAGGACTCCATGCGGCTTGTCTTTACCTTGAGGTTCTAGATACATCTTTGCAGGCTTAAAGGCCTTCTGAGACATGAAGTCAATAGTAATTGATGGCCTGAGCCCCGGGTTTAATAATAGCTTTTAATAGGCTAATAAGGTAGGATAATATAGCGCTATCAAGATGATCCATTTCATATGAGCTATTTAGTCTCTGCTAACACTCCTCGCCTCTCTAAAAGCTTCTCTATCTTTCTTTCTCATTTAATGTTCTTTTAAATTTAAGGGATGTTTCACCTGAACGGCAGACTCTGATGATTATCAGCTCATCGCTATAAATTAAAGCTGCAGTAGTACATATTGATCTCATGCGTAGCTCCTTCTCCATTTCAAGGGCAGTATTAGCATGCTGTACGTCTTCTCAGTGCAATGGGGACAAAAAGAAGCAGTGCTACTTCATTGGGTAAATTACAGGCACTTGTGCGTAATTTGCTATAAGACGAGTGATGGCACTATGGCATGCGCTTTTACTTTTACGATTATTCACTGTTCAGATTCCACTGAAATCTTTTTTTTTTTTTTTTTATGTTTAGCGAAATATCACTGCGTGTTTTTCATCCGTGTTTCAAAAGTTGAAAACCGACTCGGGTGCTTCACTTAACTCTATTACTTAGTGAAACGTCACAGACTAAACCTTTTTGCACTAAATACGTTTTAGAGCAGCCTAATGGCAATACTTTATTAACACCTGGATTAAGGTGAAGTCATCTGGTACAAAATGTAGTTTGAACCATTAGAGCTTTTTGGCTGGATTTGATTTTTCTGCCAGCTCAGTGGCAGTCTAGAGAAAACCAAATCTCTGTTAAAAAAAAAAAAAAACACTGCACAACTATTAATAATAATACAAGAATAAATGTTTAAGTTTTTAGTTTGATTATTTTGTATGTTGATATATCAGAGTTTAAGTGCCTTGCATTTAATGTGGTCTTGAATAAAATAAAATAAAAATTTGATTATAAAAAAAATACAGTTCTTTAAAATTCAGTTATAGTTGGCTGAGCATTGAACTGTTAAAATCAATTCTGTAAATCTGTTAAAATGTCTTTGCATAGGCTGCATTTAATGTTCTTTTCCCCCTCTCTTTCTCTCTCTCTCTCCCCCTCTCCCTCTCTCAGCTCTGGGCTCATCATTTTCCCCCACCTCCATGAGTGCCTATAGCTTGAGCTCCCTCAACATGAGCACATTGCCTCGCAACATGTACCCCACAAGCCCCCGCAGCACACTGATGAGGCGCAAACTGAAGAAGAAGGACTACAAGAGCTCATGTAGGTTTCCCCGCTTTCCTCTTATCCATTCCTCTAAAGATCTGTCTCTGTATTTCCTTCAGATTTTGTCAAAAGAAAAAAAGTAGCAGCTGACGTAGTGAAGTGCACTCGAGTGATTTTAAACTACAGCTTGATGAATGTTAAAAAACAGCATTCTCTGCCATGTGCTTGGCAGTAGGACTGGAGTTCAGAAAGGCCCTAGCTCACCCATTTCAAGACTTTTTCAATTTCTCAGAACGGCTGAGGTAAACATAAATAGCTGTTTCTTATTGATTTCATAAGGTCCTCCTCTAATGTATTAGGATCACTGTGTTGGCTTTTTTTTTCAGGTTTATTGCTTTTTTTGATGTGCAGGGATTTGTGTCAGGCAGAGCAGTGATTTAAACTTGACTTCATGCATAATTGGGAACAAAAAGGAGGATCCCTGAATATTTCCTGCTGTTGTTTTTCCAAAATTTTCCATGATTCAGGACTGATTTACTGAAGTGTGGTAACATACCTCATAGAAAAAGACATCTGTAGCGTAAAGTAATCTATTATTTTGTTTAATTGCTTCTGTTAGTCCTGAACTGAAGATCTTGTGAAGCGTCTTGGGGGGGAAAAAAGTGCAGGAAATGCCTTTTCACCTTTTTTACTTGGTGTTCACAAATAACTATAGAGGAAAGTGGAAAACTTTTCTAACAGGCTTTTATACACTATTATACCTCCATATTCATGTCTCTCATCTCATCTGCACTATATATCAATCATAGCACCAATATCTCATATATATTTCCATTAGGGATGGATTTTGAATTGTGCCAGCATCAATATCTCCTAATGGCACAAAAAAAAACACAATAAAATTCTCATAAAAGACACAGTGCCATTAAGTGCTCTTACGAAAGAAGCTGGACAAGAGGTATGATGTACTTTCATGTACTTGTTTGTCTCAGGTTGCCACTGACCTGATGTTAATGCAAGAGATTTTCGAGTGTGCAATCTTTAAAAGCCTTATATAATCTCTATATAAAACTATATATTCAATTACTCCATTATTCCAGACTTGGTTCAAAAGGATCATACATATTTCTGAAGGGATGACTATGGAAAAATATCTCAAGATAATGTTAATTTATTTGGGAAAATTTAATAATTATTATTGGAAGTGCTTGGTTGAGAGCATTGTTAATGGAGTAATATTGTAGGATGAATTATTATTGTTATATGATTCATTAAATTACTGTTGTTTAGGTTCTGTTGTGAATAGAATGAGAGAGATGGAATGACTACTTTTAGTATTCTGCTCCTGGCTCTAATATCCCGTGCCGTGGAGCGAGAGAAGGGAAATGACACCTCTGGCTAGCCCATAATTAGATCCTGTAAGATATTTCGGATTGTTCAGTGGAGCGGCCTGCCTGGCACAGCACACCCCCTCTGCAGCAGATAATTACCCCAGGCACACAGTCACATCTCAAATAGCACATCTCTTTCTTATCACCAAACGTAACAATATACAGGAAGATGGGCTGAAGGAAAACGGCAAAACAAATAGCTAGATCGACTGGAAACAGCAAGCTATCAGGAGGCTGCTCCTCATTCTGTGATGTTTTTCCTCCTTTTCCTTCTCCGTAAGTCTGAGCTCAGCCTCAGCGGATAACTAGATGGCAGTTAATGTGACAATGGGGTGTGGGAGGAACATGAGATTCATGGCAGACGAGTGGGACTGGCCTTTCATTAGACTCCTCGTGAATTCCTTTGTAAATGAGAAGGTTGAAGTGATGCTGTTTACAGCATGTAACCTTTCAGGTTGTCAATCATGTGAGCAGTAATGAATCATTTTTAGAGTCTTTTTTCCTTTGGATGCCTCGTTTATAATGTGCAATCCATAAATAATTACTTGACAGTTTTGTTGTTCTGGCTAATTAGTTCAGGGATCTGTTGATGCCATAACGCAGCTAATCAAAAAACAACAGTACAGCTAGTTCTCCAATTATATCATGTTCCCTGAAATTGGAGGACTCTTCTGAAGTCTTACGAAATTTCTTGTAATCAGTGAACTGGAAAAACACAACTCTACAGTGTTTGTGCATACACAGACATACATAAATATTCACCTTTTTGTCACATTAAAGAAATGTTATTAATTTAAGCATCAACTTTTTGTCCACTTAAACACGTTATTGGTACTTTATTGGTACTTTTTAGCTTTTTATATAAGACAGATCAGGTTTAATCCATGTTGAACTTGACTGAAATGTCTGTTAATTCTTTAATCCATTTTTGAAAAGATTTTCCAACTTTCTCTGTGCTCGATTTCTCCTGATCACATGACAACTTCCAAACAAAAGACGGTAAAGGCTAATATATTACAGGGCAGAGTAGGTCTCTAAAGTTCTTCAAGTTTACCAAAGAACTATTTCTTGCATTGATGTATACATATATCTGAATAATCCGAAAAAAACAGCAGCACCAACACAATTCTCGTTTCTTCCACTTCAATTGTGTTTAGTCCTGGCTGTCACATTATTGCCAGTTAATTCCACAAAGTATAAAAGTAAGCATGACTAACGATTGAATAATATGATCTGATTCGGAACGCATTCTGCCGATTGTTCAGATATGATATTAATTACAAGCTCTCTCATGTTCTTTTCCAAATTAAAACTATAACCCAGAGATGTGTTACTCTCCTTTATACGCTATCTATCCAGGTCAGATTGTCCTTTAATCATGTCTGCTCACAATTATTGTATAATCACAGTCTGTTAATGATAGTTCCAGAAAATGTGTGCCGAAGTGAAGGGAGAAAGACAGGCGGGGCAGAGGAAGAAATACAGAGAGGTCAAGGAGAGAATGCAGAACAGCTAATTCATCATTTTAAAGCTGAGCTTGATTGACATTGCCTATAACAGAGTTGTGGAGGCATTTTTATCGAATGGATCCCCCGAGGATCTGTTGTCTCTAGCTCACAGGAAGCAAATAATGTGTGCTGACACTTTGTTTTCAGCGTGTCCACAAACCTTTTCAGGCTAGAAAGACACATTCTGCAAAGTCACCCATCACACAGTCCTGACAAGGATGCTGGCCAGGCATGATGCATTCAGAGACAATAAAGAAGGTCACACTACTGTTCTCTCTCTCTTTCTCTCTCTCTCACACACACGTGCACACACACACACACAAATCAAGTCTGTAAATAGGATAGATAGGAGTTGATGCACTGTTTTTTCCATCAAAGCTTTTGTGTGTATATATTATAAAGGCATACAATTATGACCACTTGTCTAATATTGTGTTCCCCTTTTGCTGCCAAAACAGTCCCGACCCTGTGAGCATTAACAACATTAATTTCTACAGCAATTTGAGCTACAGGAGCTCATCTTTTGGTTCGAACACAGGGGTCAGCCCTTGCTCCCCTCGTGCAACAGTGAGCCTTGGCCTCCCATTACCCTGTCGTCGGTTCACCACTGTTCCTTCCTTGGACCTTTTGATGGATACTGTCCACTGTAGACCAGGAACATCCCACAAGAGCTGCAGTTTTGGAGATGATCTGACCCAGTCGTCTAGACATCACAATTTGGTCCTTGTTATTTTTCCAGCTTCTAACATGTTAACTTTGAGGACAAAATATTCACTTGCTGCCTAATATATCCCACCCACTAACAGGTGCATGATGAAGAGATAGTGTTATTCATTTTACCAGTCATAATAACATTAGATCATGTTATAATGTCATAATGTTATGCCTGATCGGTGTATATGTGCGTGCACGCACAGACATACACACACACACACACACACACACACACACACACACACACACACACACACACTGCCATAGAGTGGCCATGTTAGATTCTAATCATGCACAAAAGAATTATTTTAACCCGATTTAACTAATCAGCTCATTAGATCATCAGATCTTCATCAGATCTTCATTTGCTGAATCTAAAATGTTAGTAGAGCAAAAACATGAACGTCTGTATGGATGTTGACCTTCAGGATCCTGGTTTTCCACTCTGGCTTAAGAACAACCTCATAAAACTCAGTCTACTGCCTCCTAATCTGCCGTGTTTCATGATGACATCTTTCCTTTCGGGGTTTCTGTTATCCAGATTAATCACAAAAAATCTTCCCTTCCTTATCTCTCTGCACCAGCTTAGGATAACATCTATGCTAAATGTAGCATGACCTGTAGCAGGTTGCAGCAAATCTCCAATCTGGGAAACATTAGCACGAATTAATTGGTTTTTATCTTGGGGTTTTCTCAGTGCAGATTCCAGAAAGTGCTGTTTGTTGTGTTGGTGATTTTGCGAAGCCAGTCCAGGTAAAGTGCTGTTAAGCGCTTTGTTGGCTCTCAGGTGTCTAATGACTTTGCTCTTGGTCATTTCCTTTTGGTTTCAACTGATGTGCCATCATCATCATATGTCTTAATCACAGGGAAGTTACGATTTTTGTGCTCATTATTTATTTGAGACACAAACTTATCTTCTAAATCTTCTAGTCTGCATCTGAGTCATGGATCAGGCTGTGAAACGCATCAGTGCCAGAGGGATAGAAGAAAAGCCGACGTGGCAGTGATTCATCGAAAATCTGTGCCTGGCGACCCCTCAGGAGTACAAAATTGCACCATCTTTTTTTTTCATCCATTTTGAAGTGTGCTGCAAAAGGGGACGCTATATTAGGCACAGTCCTCTGTCCCGAATGAACGGGCCCTGGAAGAGGCGTTTGAATACAAAACCAATTTAAAATGGCTATAAGAAGAAAGAAAGAATTCTGATTGCATTGTTTTAGAGTGGCTACCTGTTTTACAAATCCTAAATGAGTCTCTTGAGTTAAACCAATCATCCTCAGGGAGCATGCAGGGATGCAATCTAAAACAATATCTATGACCTGCATTCGAAATTCAGACTGCTGAGGCTATAAATCACAATAGCGAATTCACGATTCTCATCAGAGCGATCCTGGATATATAACTTATGAAGGGTGCTGCTAGCTCGGCATCAGTGGATAGCCTGCTGATAGATTTCTTACCATGTTTGGTGTGATAGTCACATAAGGGTCAGGAGAGACTGCCTCTGCTAAAAGAGACAATTTTTGATACTTACCAAAACACTTTAATAGATTACATCTTTGTTGTTGGACTTTAGCTCTTAGTTTAAATTTTTTCCCCAGAAGGATTTATTAAAGTTAAGATTATGTTGGTTTGCAGTGCAAAATCACTTCAGTTGAAGTGGCTCACTTGACTCCTGGATAATTACAGATCTCCACAGTGTGCCATTTAGATGCTTACGTCATAGTTCTCAATCCCTGTGTGGGATTCAGATATTTCTGACCAACTGGAAATCAAAAAGAACTTACTGTGGAAATTTGCATTTATACCGAAAACAGCAAATAATATTAGTACTGATAATTGCAAACAGCTCACTGTGGATACTGAGTACAAGCTCTGTAGGATTATTTGCCAGATATTTGGTATCTTGCCCTAATACCCAGTCTGTCACACCATATGCTGTTTAGTCTTACACTGTCTAAGATGTTAACCGATCTGCAAATTAGCCTCAGGGATAATTTATGCTTGAGTATAACCTGCGAACATGTGTAGGCGACATGTGTGCTCATGTTGGTGTTTGGCAGCGTACTTTAACATAAGTGTAAACTTCAGGAGTGTTGAGTATACTAATCTAGAAAGCACTCTATTAGAGAGAAAGAGCAAAAGAAGCAACATATTGGATAGTTACTGGCAATATTACACCGACATTTATTTTTCTCTGTTTCTTTCCGGCACATATGAATATCTTTGTCTTCTTATTTTTTTTAAACTGACGTGTCATCAATTGACAAATTGTATATTTGCATAATTTATAATGTTGTCCATTCTACGAGTCTGCGCTCTTGGCGTTTGTGTTTTCTGCCAACCCAAGTATTACCAGAAACCCACATAAACCTCCTCTACTTTATCTCGTAGCAGATACAATTAAGTACCTAATTTCTCATACTCTTTGGTTACTTCTATAGCACTGATAATATTTTCCCTCACAAGTGTGAGATAGTTTTGCTCAAAGATCTCATAATACACTCTATAATCTATAGAAGAGTTTTCCCAAAGGCTCTCTGCTATGATGGATTCTGAGGATAATGGTGTTCTTTATAAAAAGGCTGTATCTTATCACACAGCTTTGGCAGACAGGCCCGACTGTGAGAAGAAAGGTGCAATCCAATTCAGCACAAGCCACCTTCCATTCTGTAGGAACTTTAATAAAATCTTACCGGAGATATCTTGGTCATATATCTTTTGTGTTTATGAACTATTTCTATACTGAACACCAGCTGGATCATACATTCTGAAAATTGTTAGTCTAAAAAGCATCCCAATTTGGGTCAATTTGAAATTTTGGCTTATGGTCCAGTGTGAGCTAAAGCTTGTGAGGTTAGTGTAAGATATTGACCCAGCATGTGGAGGGGAAATGATAGTAATGCATTGGGCTTTGGATCCGAAGTTCATGAGGTTCAAATCCCACCCCACCAAGGGGCCCAGGAGTGGCAGCTTGGTGGGGTGGGATTTGAACCTCATGAACTTCGGATCCAAAGCCCAATGCATTAACCACTAAGCTACCACCTCCACATAACAACATGGGTGTCTACACTACCTTAACATTCTATCATTTCCCCTCCACATGCTGGGTGAGCAAAAACAGAAGCTGTTTGTATACAGACAGTGGAATACTACAGAAAATTTTTTTTTCCATATTAGGTTCATACTAAGTTCATGCTAAGACAACATCAACATGACTCCCTGACCCAACAAGCTCAACCCAGCTACTGTACAGACCCAGTATTAATTTAAGTCTACCTGTGATTTGGGACTTATGTTGCATTTCCTGCTTTTTTTTCCTTTAATGCAGTGTCTCTGGCCTCCAGCACTGTGGGCTTGGCTGGGCAGGTGGTCCACACAGAGACAACTGAAGTGACCCTGGTCAGTGACTCCATCATGGGATTTGGAATTCAGCTCCAGGGAGGAGTGTTTGCCACTGAAACACTCACTTCTCCTCCACTCATTGCTTACATCGACCATGACAGCCCAGCTGAGAGGTGAGCTCTCAGCACAGCACCTAGGCCTTATTTTATCTCAGCAAATTAAAATAGCATGTTTAAAAGTGAATGGCCTGGAAAAGATCTGAAAAGTGTCATTATTTGTTTTATCTCTGCTTCATCACCTGCACCGAGACACCGTTAAGGTTTTATTTCTCATCTTAAACCATATTACATTTGTCTCCAATCCTGAGTACATCCCAGACCCACAGAGCTCTTACTGCATCAGCATCTTATCTTCCTCTGCTCGACTTTTCCCCGTCATGTAATTATAGCTGTTCCACTTGATACATTGCGGGTGGATGTGATAAGGGGACTTTCAGCCAGAATGTGGGTTGATTGAATGCTTAGCTACATGAAAGGCTAAATAACTTAGCTTTAATTGCCTGGGTGGGCTTGTCTCAGGTGGCAGCCAAATAAACAAACACATGTAGCAGCTGATAGGGTTTACGCCCAAATCTCACAGTAATTACAAAGTCCTAATGACAGCTTTGGCATTAACTTTGGCAATTGTAATTGTTCTGATAGACGTGGACCTTTTATTAATGAGAGATCGAGGACAGGCTAACATTTAGACTCAAGCATGCTCACAGTTACTTTTCCTCTAGACTCACTTACTTTTTGTGCATAAAACTCTTTTAGTAGTTTTGCACTTATCAAATATTTAGTTTCCATATTGACCTACACCTTACACTGCACTTGTGTTTTTCTTCTAAAGCTGTAACTGGAATGGAATTAAAGATGAACATTATTATGTTATTGAATTTTGGTTTAAAGTTTTTTTTTCTTTCCATTCTGTGACTTGGTTTTAGACTAATAAAAATGTGTTAGATTTTTGTTTTTGTTTTTGGTAAACATGTACATTTATTTTATGGTTCCTTACATGTTCTGCCAGACAGCGCCTTAAGCATTATTAATACAGAAATTAATCTTTTTTTAATGATTATTTATTAGTAGCAAAAGCAGTTCTAGCTTGCCAGGGGAGAAAAACTAGTTGTCGAAAAAAGTTCTTCTTAATTACACTAGCCAGACTTGAATCAGCAGGAAGATGCCACAGCTAGAGATGGTTACACATTGATCACATTAAGCATGGGGTTAGTTGTCTGGCTTGTTTAATTGAGGCTATTTAAAATAAACCAAGCTTTTATCCACTAACTCTCCCCATCCCAAATCTGAACATGATATTTGTTTTTATTAGTTTATTTAGATTATAATATACATTTAATTGTATTGCTGTATACAACAAGATTTCTTTCTTTTTTTTTGTAGACTTTCTTGATAAACTGCAAGAGATATAAAAAAATATCCAAATAAAAAAAGCTTGTTTTATTCAAAAACATTATTTGAACATTTAAACATTTGGAGGGTTTTTGCACACAGATAAATACCTATTTAACGTATTTATTATCTTATTAACAATATTGTCTTGTTGAACATAGAGAATGCACTTGCTCTTATACAAAAAGTAGGTAACAGTGGCATAATGTGATACAAATGTCCATCACCACTCAACAGTAGATTACTTTCCAAAAACAGCATGTCCCAAAGTCTTTATTCCTATTCCACAGCCAACGATTACACTTATTATTTAATTAAGGAATAAAAACATTTTCATGTTTGATTTTAGTTTTATGTAATGATGTGCACATTTGCAAAACATATTAATTAATGTTAATTTGACTTGTTTTTTTTGTCCCTGTTCGCTTCCTGTGTACAAGCACCTAATGTAGCTTGTCATATTACTAAGAATGTTCTGTCCTAATGCATTATGCCTGAGATCAGAATCGAGCCTTTAGCAATGTTGTCATATATTAAACTTTAGGCAGTTCAGAGTGTTAAACTACTGCTTGTTTTCTGCTCAGTATCTCTGATAAACATTGTTGATCAATGTTGATTCTATTTTGACGGGCCGGACACAGGTGTGGAGTCTTGCAGATCGGTGACCGACTCCTGTCCATCAATGGGATACCCACAGAGGACAGCACACTGGAAGAGACCAACCAGCTGCTGCGTGACTCCAGCATTACCAGCAAAGTTACCCTGGAGATTGAGTTTGACGTGGCAGGTGAGGACACTCTGCGTGTTCAGTCAAGAGCCCATTCATATCTACAAAAATATCACAAGCCCAGTCTATTATCATGTGAGCCAAGCTGTCTGCCACCTGTTTACTGCTTACTAGTGATCAGCATGAGCCTATAGGCAAACAGTGAATTGAAAGCCATCCAAAAGTACAATCTTGAGGCTGTGTGTTTGTGTTGGTGGAGGTATGAGAATGTAGAACTGATCAGTCGCTCCCATGCTGAGCTTTGGCAGTATAATTAGAGCCTGAATCGTGCCAAAATCCTGCTCGCCATCCCAAAACATAAACAGTAATTAATATGTGGAATATTCTTGAAATTTCTTCCAATTTTTTCATTTTCTACGTGTGGAAATATTTGAGTTTCCATATTTTACAATGATTTCGTGTAATGCACATAGATATCAGCTCCACACAGAGTGGAAATAAACAACTACATTTTGTTCATGAATTTTCTGACAGAATGATTGTGTTCCTGTGACAAATTCACACAATGATCATATTTCCTTACCCGGCTCTACATTTGTGCTAGATTTTCTAGAGAACATAAGAAAGAGAGATTTTTTTTACTGTGACTCTGGGGTGTTTCTGCACACACAGAATGAATGAATGAGGAATAAGATTTTCAGAATTTTTGAGTGATTGTTTAAAAAAAATGGAGCACATGTGTAATTGCGGTCCATCAGAGGGCAGTCAAACTTCCTTGTTTGGTGCTTTGAAGCTTTTGCTGTCAGCTGAGGTGCTTTGTATCCGTGCACTCCTAGAAAAAGGGGGCACTTTGCTCCATTAGTCACTGCAAGCTTCTCTTGTTCCAGAATAACCTCTATAAACCTGCTCTGCCATGAGTGTCTGTGAAGCTGTCAGAGAAAAGGATTGGAGGCTTTGTTATCTAAGTTTTGAGCGCTTTTCACTTACCTGTGTGTGCTGTTCTCTTTCGGTTTGACATTGTGGTTCTGGATATGGATGAATGTTACTGTTTATTTCTGAACCTTTTTTCCCACTCTATTTTAGAGTCTGTTATCCCGAGCAGTGGCACCTTCCATGTCAAGCTGCCGAAGAAGCCAGGAGTGGAGCTGGGCATCACTATCAGTTGTGAGTGTTTGATTCTTTCTCCCCTACACATATCAATATCATCTCATTAGGGGACCAAAGACTAATAATGTGTAGTTATAAATATTATTGCTGACAATTCTGGCATTGAAAGCATTAGTGTGGATGCCTGATATCAGTCATGTAATACATCTGAGTGCCAATTTTACACACTGTAGCTGAGGAGCCTAGGGTTAGGGGCTATGATGGTTGAAATCAAATTTTATATAATAATATATAAGTATAATATAAGTTTATATGATTCCATCTAACAATGCAGGTTTCTATAAGTATAATAATTAAAAATTGTGATAATAATTGCAATATGTTTCCCACATTGATGAATGAAAACCATCTGGTAAAGTATTTAGCTCATTTTCTTGTTTCTAAGTAGCTGTCAGTACACTGGTCACTCTTTATATTTGTCATGATTGGTTCCATAAACCCTTTGAATATTTAATTCTTTGGTCACAGCAATTTTCTTGAAGCAAATGAAGCAAATAGCTTTGTGATTAATTGCCTAGAAGAAGTCTCTGGAAATGTATTTTTTTCCTGAAACACACTGAATTTAAAGTCCATCAAATGTTTTTGTGACAGATTTTTTTAGTCTGTAGCACAGTGCTAGCCTTTATTAGTACATCAGCCTGTGTACAATGTTAAAACTGTTGAAATAAAGCCAAATAATACCAGCAAATGAGTTTAGTGGCCTCACAGTGGAGACTGAGAAGCAAAGCCAGGGGATCTTGGATTTTTTTTATTTTACTATATTAAATATTCATAATAAAATTTTATAGTTATTATTGGCTACTTGATCAAACAGCTTCGCAACCTTCAAAACTAAAAACAGCCTAGAAATAAGAAATAAAAAGGTTCTGCGGCACATATAAATTACCGTTTTATACGCATTTGATTAATGAGTCTAATATTTCTTTAGTTTGTAAAACACTAAATGTCCCATGGAATTTGTTTATTGTTTGTTTCTTTAAATTGGCCAATATGAAGAGTTTTTATCTATTATAACTGTACTCAAACTTTCCTTATCTTTTTGCACTTCACACTGGTAAAATTTGTATTTAGCCACCGAAAAGTAGTAAACAATGACCCCAGTTAAAGTGGTATTTAACCAATCACACACAAATCTTCATTGGTTTATAGCAGCCCTAACTTCTGCCCCATGCCTAGTGATCAGGCAGACAGTGCGCAGTATTACAGTGACTCTCCTCTAAGTTTCACACACCCCCACCGATGCCTATATTGAATTTAATTGCTTATTTGCCTATGTCCCTGGGAATTGGAAATGGGAAGCCCTATTAAAGGGCTCTGCTGTAAGCAAGCACTAAGAAACAAAGCATTTGTCACGTTTCAGACGTGACTCATTTTAGAATTACACACTACAGGCTTGAATTCTCGAATTATAGCTACAGATGGTACTTAGGGAATGGATTAGCCACAGATGGACCTTTTGTGCCAGTTATGAATTTAGTACATTATCTCGAAAAAATGACATCTAATTTTATTTTTAGCGCATTTAAATATTCTGGAAGCAGTATGTAAATATGTAAAAAGCAGTATACTGTTACCGGTCTCAATTTTCACATTAATAATGAATTTTTGTCTGCCTGGCTATATTTTGTAAAAAAGCAGACCTCATTATTCGCCAGCATTGGGTCCCAACTGATGGCTGCTATCGCCATTGAGCTCACTTTATACACACCTCCTATTTCGTATTTACCAGCTCTTTAATTTTCAGGAAGGTCATTCAGAGACAAAGAGAGAGTCACCCATAATGCCTTTTGTTCCTTTGCAAGGGATGCTCAATTCTTCAGTTCCTGCCCTCCATGATAAATGCGCATGGCCTTAACCAGAAGTTTCATCACTACATACATCACTGCCTGGTCAAGCAAAGATAATTTATTGCCTGAGCACATTCTGTTCTCATTACATTTATTGTTTTTAGAGGTGATGTAATGCATTTGTGTTTTCCTGCAAAAGTTCAGGCTGGTATAAGCCAGGTGTGTGAAAAGGGGAAAATAAACTACATTTCACGTATTTGAATTATATACATTTATTATTTTTATGGTGTATATAGTGAAAATATAAATTTTTGCCAGGGATTATAAATCAGAACCCTAAATGGAAAAAATTAAAAAATAACCCCAAATTAAGAAAATACATAAAAAAGTGCCTACTTTTTCTTAAATATTGGCAAATTTTGCATAAAATCTGTATTTTGTAAGATTTGAATGTAGGTAGGCTCTTAGCAACTGTCCAACCATCTGTAGTGACATTAAACCATCTGTGGTAGAATTAGGTTTATAGGGACACACCAATCTGGGCTATGCAGGCATGTGAATAAACTAACCCGTATTGATAATCTTTCAATGTATGAAGTTTCCCATGAAATGAACAAGCTGTGCTTTTCGAATTTGCTGCACTACCTCCAGCAAATTATCGGATTTCACATAGAATATTCTTTTAGCTAAACTTTAAAAAAAAATTTAGGCTACCAGACCTACACTGCTATTTCAGATATACTGGAAATCTTATTTTTATCAGTGGAACAAGGAGTTCTTCAGAGATACATCATGCACCCTAATTTTGCAAGAAATGATAAATACCAGCCTCTCAACTACAGTGTTCCAGGGTACATTGTGTCTCACGAAAGATTTTTCTTGTTGATAATAAACCTTCTCCTGCTAGCTCATGGCCAGCCAGCCATATTCACGGTTTGCCTGTGATGGATAGATAAAAGACAAAAAGCACAGCAAGAAAGAATGTGGGAAAAGGCAAAGAACAGTCGGCTGCACTGATGTTATTGTGTGCAACATGCTGAGGACACAGCAATCAGCCTGCAGGGTCATGCTCTCATACAGCCCCAAGCAGAACCTTATTTAGGTGCTTTGTGAAGCACTTAACGCCATTCCACTTTATGCCTGTCGCCATCCATATTTGTTTAGATCCCGTAAAGCCGGCCAGGGACAACTCGCTTGAACCTATTGTTTGTCCCTCTTGGGATTTTTACATCAGCCATGCTGCAATTTATGTGAAATTGATGCTACAAGTTGTTTTTGGTCATATATTTCATTTAAACAGCAGAACTAAGAAACATCAACATTCATCTTAAGCTTTTCCCTATAGATTTGATGAAATATGTGCGTTTGGTATATTTGCAAAACCGTGATCACGGCCTGACGCTTGCCGAGTCAGTTTCAAACAGACATGGCACGCAGTAGAGCAGCAGCAAGGATGTACACATCACTCATCACAGTTACACCAAACAACAGATGGAGAAAGAGACTAAACAGATTTTCAGACTGCATCAAACAGTAAATTCTCATCTAGCCAAGATGTGGCAAAATAGACCATCAACAACAGAATAACAAAAATGGCCAATATCATTCTTCTTCTATAGGAGCTGGTGAGTTGCATTTACAGGAGCCCACATGTACACAAAGTGGGTGGCCTGCATGATGTGGAAAAAACTTGTGTGGCGTTATGTATTATAAAGCCAAATGGTGTGGTGACTCTCAAACGGAATGATGGATGAAGATGGGATTCCTTGTTCTCTGCTGTAAAGCGCTACAATTTTTTTTTTTGGATTCCAAATATCCATTCCTAGTCACGGCTCGTGATCCAGCTGGTGATATCCACAGTGCTGCTTACAGGCTTAAAATGTTTGATGCATACAAACGCTAAAGCATTGTTTGTTTTTTTGTTTTGTTTTTTTTACAGACTCAAACAGCATCGATCACAAATACCTTCTTGTTTATTTTGACAGCTTATACAGCTTTTAATACAACATTTTAAATATGAATACAGGCTTCTTCAGGCTTTTATTCCTCTGGGGAACCGTTAAAGGTTCAATATAGGCCATGGCCTGTCTGAGTAAGTGGAATAGTACATCTTTTTTGCCTGTGAATCATAGTGACACTGGCTAATCATGGGCATCTTTGAGCTCATGTATGCATAAGAGGGAAGATAGCTGTAAGATACTGTAATGCAGCAGAGGCAGCAGTATGGGGGGAAAATATGCAGCTGGCTGGCCTCACATGTCTCAGAGAAAGCATGTGTTAGTTTTCACCTTCTCCAGTTGGTAGTTGCATATTACTGTAGGAGGCAGCTGGTTGGAATTAGTAGGTGACCAAATTAGGAAACTGAGCATTCTACGTTTAAGGGCCTTGCTCAAAGGCCCTGGAACAGAAGGTAGGATTCATACTTATGACCTTTTAATCAGAAGTCCACCATCCTTATCTACCATTTACACACAAGGAAATGTGTAAGTCCGGACACACCAACTCGTCCTGAGAGTTTAAGGGCTTACACTGCAGGGTGATTTAATTAAAGGCACGAAGGCAGAAAACAGAGCACCAACTTCTGGGTTACATCCAAGGATGCATTCACAGGTCACAGAGGGCTTATTAAACATGCAAATGTTGATTAAAAACACACGATGCAAATCGGCACTAGTTAAAGATGATGAAGGTTTACCTCTGTGTGTACAGAGCTAGGATTCAAACTCATGACCTTTTAATCAGAAGTCCACCATCTTTATCTACCATTTCCCCAGTGCGATCCACAGATGCAATTTAAAGACTACCAAATCTTTTAGCAGGATGTAATTTCTCATCAAAATGGGCCAGATCTGTAATTTTTAGTGGGACATCTGATCCATTAAATCTAGTTGTAATCTCAGCTATAAAGCCATATTGCACTCGAAAAGTGCTACTAGGAAAATTATGGCAACCATCAATGTCACACTAGAGATACCCACTGGCAAACACTGAAGAATGTCACTAGATGAGAAATCACTGTTGATTGTCATACTGAGAAACAAAATTTTTCAAATGATTTTGTTATAGTTAGATGTAGTTCACATGAAAATGTAAATGAGTGCAATACATTTTTTCTTGAATCTGAGGTAATTTATTTGGTCATTTTTTTCCATTCTGACTGAGAAGGTGGCTTGTGTAGCCTCGGAATAAGATACCATTACCTTTCATCTATATATTATATATTACCTGTATATGCCTGCGTTGTGGGAAACACTGTGATGCTTGTCTGAGATTCACAGAAAACATTTTGAGATTGAATAATTAAAAAGGGTAATTGCGTTTGCTTTCCTAATTTTGACTTGTTTAAATCCACTTCTCTCCGATTGACAGTCCTTAAAGCAATTTTTTGCTTTCGCTTGCTCTCTGTAGTTGAGTCTACCAGTGTAATCTGCTGCGTCCAGATGTGGAATCAACATTTTACAATTTAATCCCTCCATTCTGTACACACTTGTTTGCCCCGTCACATTGCGCCACCATTTTTCTTGATCTCCTCTTCTTATATTAGAGCTTTTAGTTTCAATAGTCTATTTGTCCCTAACTAAATTTATACGTTGCAGCAATTCATGTAAAACTTTCCTCAGCCCTACTGCCTTAGCTCTTTCAGACGACAGAGATTCATTAGTAGGGGACATCAGGCTTATGTTTGCTTGTTTTTCCACACTTCTTTCCA
The DNA here is from genome assembly GCF_014805685.1 of Silurus meridionalis. NCBI lineage: Eukaryota > Metazoa > Chordata > Actinopteri > Siluriformes > Siluridae > Silurus > Silurus meridionalis. The sequence continues at coordinate 8,638,213 of NC_060901.1, read as the reverse complement.
CGGCTTGCAGCATCAATGGTAAGGTACAACATTTTATTCAGTGAACTCATTGCCAAGAGTTGAAGAAATGAGAACCCGAGGACATACTTCTTTAGAATACCAAAATGCATAAATTGCAGCGTAAGCTAAATGCAGACCCTGTCTCATCAGCACTGAGCGAGCACGGACTGGAGCTGATGAAGTCATGAGACACTGCAGGCGTGTGATTCAAAGCAGAGTGGCAGTGACAGGGCCACTAGAGGTTGTTCACTAAGGAGAGCTGAGGTATTACTCAGTCAGCAAGAAATCACTTACTATTCTTATATGGTATCTTCTGAGTGAAGTTTTCATTCTAGATATTGGGAATACACCCAACATCTAGATTTATGGTAAAGATGTCTATCTGACAAAATAAGCATACATAGGGGATTATTCTGTTCACTGGGTTTCTTGACTGGTTTGCTCACTGTTCTTAATTTCTTTGCTTCCTTTTTTTTCTTTCAGCCCCATCAAACAGGAAGCCAGGTGATTCTCTCATTATCTCCGATATCAAGAAGGGCAGCGTGGCACACAGGTAACACTTTTTATCTTCTTTACTGTGTGGAAGCTCCAAAAAAAAATTGCTCTATTATAATGATACAACTGCTCCTTAACGGCAAAAAAAACATTTAGACAATCAGCTAGAAATTCAAAATCAAAACAGTTAAAATCTCAAAAGATGTCTGACTTTACATCTTGGAGGAAGCATATAACAGCTTATTTTTATTTTTGTAACTTACGTCTAATAGCAAGTTTTATTGCCATTTTTACGTAATATTATACATATAGATAAGCCATGGTTTGTTATTCAGGTATTCATTTGAAAGCATGTTATTCAGTGGCTACTATGAATTATTCAGTAGGTGAAACTAGCAGCATTGTTAGTCACTGGAGCTGTCTGTGGTGGTGAAAGAGGAGCTTGGTTTTGCGGACGCTTGTCTTACACTCTACATCTTACACTCTGTTCTCAGCTGTGGCCACAAACTGTGTTGAAATGAAAAGAAAGAACTTGCAAGAACAAATAGGTTCTTCTGCAGGATTCCTGGGTTTACTCTTTGGGATGGGGTTGAGAAGCTTGATAATCTGGTAGAGCCTTAGTCTAGACATACTGATCCTCTGGATTGTTAGTCAGCTGAGATTGCAAGGTACCCCTTGTCAGCTTCAGTTAGAGCTGCTTCCATCAGGCATGTCCCACTGGACGAGGAACCTGGGGAGGTTCCAGGACTCGCCCAAGAGATTATATGTCACAGTTGGCTTGGAACAGTGGAAATCCCACAAGAGAAGCTGCAGTCTGTGGCAGGGGATAGCGTCTAAGCCTGCTGCCACAGTTCCCCCAAAAGGAAATGTGTAAATTGAATGAATATAAGAATGCAAGTCCGGACCCACCGACTGGTTCTGAGAGTTTTAGGGTTTACATTGCAGGGTGATTTAATTTATCACGAAGACAGAAAACAGAGCACCAACTCCTGGGTTACATCCAAGGACTCATTCACAGGTCAAAGAGGGGTTATTTAACATGCAAATGTTGATTAAAAACACATGATGCAAGTTGGTGCGAGTTAAACATAAGAAGCTTTACCTGTGCTGAACCATTCCAATTGCTAATGCTTTTTCAATTACTCCACATTTAGAAGAGATGCTCTGATTTGTAGGGATGTTGCACAAGTTCACGTATTTGCCTGATAATCATGAGCTAACAAGGGGAAACTGGGTCAGACACAATATGCAAGGATCAAGATTATGTAATGCGACAGAAACCCTTCTGTCATGATTACACAGCCATTCGGCTTTGTCTATGCCTCATTTTGGTGCCACTTGAATTGCTCTCATTCAGCCTGATAGAGCAATTAAAGAGATCATTAGGATCTGTTTAAATGCAGGCATCATTACAAGTTCAGCCACAGTATGATGTGAATTCAAGGTAGTGTTACTTACCTGGCTGGTAATAATGGAATATCATTGACTTATTATGTGCAGAGAAAGCTGCCTCAGTGCCACAGACTCTGGTGATGCATACCATAGCCAGTCCTCTGAATAATGATTGTGTTCACTCTCTGAAAGCCTGCTCTCTTAAAAAATGTGTGTGTGTCAGTGTGTGGGGGCATGAGTGTGTGAAAATAGTACTGCAAGGACACTGGAAGGTGTTTTACATGGAATTTTCAAGTGATGTCTACTATATGCACTTAATTTTCTTATAATACAACAGGAACAAACGTAAAAAAAATAAATAAATAAAAATTGATAAACTGTTTAATTGTTTTGAAAATGTTCCTCACAAAGCAAATTTTGCTTTTCACAAGATATTCATTTTATTCATTCATTCATTCTTATTTATTCATTTTTTATTCGAAATCACATCTTTAAAAATAAAGTGGGTGATGGGTAATAAAGAATATATACACCGATCAGGCATAACATTATGACATTATACCATTATGGCATATAAAATTATGACCGGTGAAGTGAATAACACTGATTATCTCTTTATCATGCCGCCTGTTAGTGGGTGGGATATTATTAGTCAGCAAGTGAACATTTTGTCCTCAAAGTTGATGTGTCAGAAGCAGGAAAAATGGGCAAGCGTTAGAATTTGAGTGAGTTTGATCAGGTCCAAATTGGGATGGCTAGATGACTGGGTCAGAGCATCTCCAAAACTGCAGTTTGTCTGAGGTGTTCCCAGGCTGCAGTGGTCAGTATCTATCAAAAGTGGTCCAAGAAAGGAACATTGTTGAATCGGTGACAGGGTCATGGGTGGCCAAGGCTCATTGATGCACTTGGGGAGTGAAGGTTGACCCGTTGTGATCCGATCCAACAGACAAGCTCCTGTAGCTCAAATTGCTAAAGAAGTTAATGATGTTACTGTTTGACAGGTCAGAACTGTTTTGGCAGCAAAATTGGGACAACACAATATTAGGCAGGTGGTTATAAATTTATGCCTGATCAGTGTATGTATGTATGCATAAGCATTGTCAACATAATATACAATTTTAAAAGATACATGTTCTTACATTTTTTTTGCCCAGGACAGGGACTCTGGAGCTGGGGGACAAGCTTTTGGCCATCGACAACATCCGCCTGGACAATTGCTCCATGGAGGATGCTGTCCAGATCCTGCAGCAGTGTGAGGAACTGGTCAAGCTCAAAATTCGTAAAGACGAGGACAACTCAGGTACCCCTGGCTCTTGTAATATACACTTACTCAGCCTTGGATTGGGCTGATGGTTTATTCACAAAAAAAGATGGAAGATTGCGAATACAGAAATGTAAAGAAAAGAATAGAATCAATGCTGGCTGATGGGTTTACTGGGCTGACACTTTCAATATGCAGCGCCAAACTCGAAGGATAAAAGAAAGTCTGTGACGAAGAACAACAAAAGCTTTAGGACTTTGACGGCTGTCATTTTGATGCTTGCTTTCTGCAGGTATACACAGACAAGGCGTCCACACAGTGTGTGTATTTAGTTTCATTGTCTTACTTGCAGTGTGATTTGGTCTTTTGCTCACAATGTCCCCAGAAGACTGCAAATCTCCTTTGCATTCTTCTCTAATCTCAAGTTCTATTGCCATTGTGCACATCGAGGAAAATTAGTTTAATGAGCCCAATTAAACTCTTACTGGCTTCATTTAACCAGTAAAACCCTCTGGAGACTTTTTCTTTTATTCAGGTCACTATAGGCTTCTATTCTTTTGTCAGTCTCTATACAAAATGTATGCCCTTGCCATTTAAAAAATGATTAACTTTAGCTTATTAATAATGGCTTAGAAGGATAAAGAGGGCTAGAGACTAATTAAGTCAACATCATTAAATAAAAACAAGACCTGATTAATCAGAATCATTAATAGGAAGTTTTGTTTTGATTTAAGACGTTGCTGAGATTTTAAGATAATTTTGGGGTCATATGTTAAGCAGGTAATCAGGTTGATTTAATGGGGCTAAAGGATCCTCCTAGACATTTTGTATTTGAGATTCAGATGCAAGAAAAGGGCACATAAGCAGGTCTTTTCTATTTTAATAAATAAATACAGCAGGTAAGCCCTCATACACTGTGTTGCAAGACTTTGTAATGGCATGTCCAATTTATGAGCAGGACTAGTACTATATGATTTCACACATGTAATGCTACATTGCTGAAAGATCCTAGATTCTTGGAACATATATTGTGATTTGCAGTGTCATTAGCCTTTAGGAGCTCCAGTAATAACGGCAACTGAAGTTGCTTCAGTAACACCGACTGAATCCTGACTGTAACTGGAAGGTACTTTCTTTTTCAGAAAAAGAAACCAGGTTTCCTTATTTCCTTCCAGTAGCTAACGTAATGAATCATTAATAATCACCACTATGGCATTTGAGTGCTGTCATATAACTCTTGATTAATGTGAAGTGGGTCATCAGGGGACTGTGTTGTGTTTATCAATTTATAAACAGAATGAAATTCCTGTTGAGGCGCGCACGCACACACACACACACACACAGACTTGTCCTGCGTTTTTTCCCCGAGTTTTGCAGTTGAACTGGACTCTAGAGGTGCTATGAAATTTCCCTTCTTCATTAGTATGGCTGAGATACTACAGGATAAAACTAATGGCTCAGGGGGATTCTACAAGCCTCCCCCCTCCAATCCAGGAAACACACACACACACACACACACACACACACACTCTTACTTCCTGTTCAATTTGGATGAGCCCAAATTTACAGGTTGGCAATTTCTGACCTTTGTGAGTGACAAAGAGTGCTCTGTGTGCTCATGAGCTCCTGTGTAGGATGGAGGACAGTCTCTTCTTTCTTTCTGCCTCCTCCACACTTCTATCACTCTCATGTCAAAGCCTCGACATTTTCATTTTTTGCCTAAAAGCTGAGCATTATTAGGATTATTGTATCACCCAGTTAGTTCTAGAACCAAACCGTTTTCTAAATCCATGGAAAAAGACTACAGGCTTTTAGGATTACTTCTAATTTCATAGCTTTACAAATATTTGTGAGAATCTTTGTGAGAATCACTCAACACTGTTGCTCATCGGAAGGATTTTAGTATTCAGTAATGACTGTGCCTGTCTTTGACATTTCTGGGCCTTGAGGAAAATGTTTAGTAGAACATGCTGTCTCGTACATGCGTTTCTTTTTTTCCCCTTGTGTCTGCACTTTGTCAGGATACATAATTATTTCTGCAGTTGAGTACAGGTGCATTGCTAGTCTTTTAAAGCTAGTAATGGATTTCCTTGAATATTCCTGTTAGATTTATTTACATTTTCTCTTTTTATTCAACCTTACATTTTTAAGGCAGCCCTTTCCAAATTTTAGATCCTACATTTTCCTTTCGGTTGTGCTTTTCTTTATTTTCCCCTTTCTATTTTTATTTTCACAACCTCTGGATCCCTTTTGAATTCTGCCCCGTTTCCCTGTCCATCAACCCCAAACCTGCTCTTCCTCCCACTCTCGCTCTCTTTCACTCTCTCTGTCCGGTGTTGTGAGGGCTGTCTTCGTTCTGCTCTCTGCCCCTCTGTGAGGTGTCCTGCGTCTAGGCCGTGTTGATATGGACGCCCGTGTGCTGTTGGCCTGTGTTGCAGACGAGCAGGAGAGCTCTGGTGCCATCATCTACACTGTGGAGCTGAAGCGTTACGGGGGCCCGCTGGGCATCACCATCTCAGGCACCGAAGAGCCCTTTGACCCCATAATCATCTCTAGCCTCACCAAGGGTGGCCTGGCTGAGAGGTACTGATGCTTAATACCACCGTACTTCATCTCACAACACCCACTGTTTTAACTGTGTTTGCTTTCCAGCATAATGTATTGTCTGTCATTGCCACTAAATAGCTGAAAGAAAATCTTGAAAATACGATACTCGAAATAGTAGGGAGGAGAGCGAGTGTAGGATTAAAAGTCTGACCATATGTGATGTAAAAGCGTTCAATTTAAAATGATGATGAATTTGTTTGTGGTGTATAGGACCGGGGCGATCCATGTTGGGGATCGTATCCTGGCTATTAACAGTAACAGCCTGAAGGGAAAACCACTGAGTGAAGCTATCCACCTACTTCAGATGGCTGGAGAGTCTGTTACTCTGAAGATCAAGAAACAGGGAGAATGTGAGTAGTGGAGGAATCACTCACACTGAGTGTGCATTTACATGGCGTGTGTGTGTGTGTGTGTGTGTATATATATATATATATATATATATATATATATATATATATATATATATATATATATATACATACATACAGTGAGGAAAATAAGTATTTGAACACCCTGCTATTTTGCAAGTTCTCCCACTTAGAAATCATGGAGGGGTCTGAAATTGTCATCGTAGGTGCATGTCCACTGTGAGAGACATAATCTAAAAAAAAAAAATCCAGAAATCACAATATATGATTTTTAAACTATTTATTTGTATGATGCAGCTGCAAATAAGTTAGCTAGAATTCTGACCCTCAAAGACCTGTTAGTCTGCCTTTAAAATGTCCACCTCCACTACATTTATTATCCTAAATTAGATGCACCTGTTTGAGGTCGTTAGCTGCATATAGACACCTGTCCACCCCATACAATCAGTAAGAATCCAACTACTAACATGGCCAAGACCAAAGAGCTGTCCAAAGACACTAGAGACAAAATTGTACACCTCCACAAGGCTGGAAAGGGCTACGGGGAAATTGCCAAGCAGCTTGGTGAAAAAAGGTCCACTGTTGGAGCAATCATTAGAAAATGGAAGAAGCTAAACATGACTGTCAATCTCCCTTGGACTGGGGCTCCATGCAAGATCTCACCTCATGGGGTCTCAATGATCCTAAGGAAGGTGAGAAATCAGCCCAGAACTACACGGGAGGAGCTGGTCAATGACTTGAAAAGAGCTGGGACCACCATTTCCAAGGTTACTGTTGGTAATACACTAAGACGTCATGGTTTGAAATCATGCATGGCACGGAAGGTTCCCCTGCTTAAACCAGCACATGTCCAGGCATGTCATAAGTTCGCCAATGACCATTTGGATGATCCAGAGAAGTCATGGGAGAAAGTCATGTGGTCAGATGAGACCAAAATAGAACATTTGGGTCATAATTCCACTAAACGTGTTTGGAGGAAGAAGAATGAGTACCATCCCAAGAACACCATCCCTACTGTGAAGCATGGGGGTGGTAGCATCATGCTTTGGGGTGTTTTTTCTGCAAATGGGACAGGGCGAATGCACTGTATTAAGGAGAGGATGACCGGGGCCATGTATTGCGAGATTTTGGGGAACAACCTCCTTCCCTCAGTTAGAGCATTGAAGATGGGTCGAGGCTGGGTCTTCCAACATGACAATGACCCGAAGCACACAAAAAAATTGAGGTAAAAGCTCGAGGCGCCGCTGCTAGAAGCCAGAAAGCGAAGATTGTGACGAAAATAAAAAAAGGATAAGCAAAGAAGAAAAAGTAAAAATTAAAAGTGTAGGGATACATAGTGTACAGTAGTGATAGTAAAAAACAAGTTTTCCCTCCATCTCCACTTATTGCCTCTACACCCTTCTATATATATATAATACACGCAGACGTAAATATGTGCTGTTGTATGTAAATAGAGAGTGGAAAAGAGCAAATAATGTATTGGCTCTTCGTCACTTTTTCAGTTTTTTACACTGTCTACATGACATTTGTTTCAAAAAGTATCTGTGACTTTTTATTATTGGAATCACTTTTATACAAACAGTGTTCTGCCTAATAGAATAGACTCTAAGCTTTTTGCTTGATAACAATCTTGCCTTTGTACATCGAGTATAATATCACAAGAAAGAGCCCTGTTACATTTTTGCAGTTTGAAGTCCACATGTGCAAATCTACAAATACAAAGTAGCTTCAAATGCTTCAGGATCTCTGCAAGTGTTTCCAACATTATAAGGCAGTCAGCAGAGGCACTGTGATGTTATTCTCTTAAGTGGAAGCTTCATTTTATATTTATTGTGAGTTGTTGATTGTTTTTTAAGGTAGCATATGGTTATATTGTTAAAACACAATGTTTAAGATTAATAAACACTTACTCTCTGTTTTTTTATTTTATAATAATTTCTGTTTATTTTCCCTAAGGAGGCCAATACTTCTCGATTGAGTGTAGGTTTTGCCTTTTTGGTATTAGGCTGCATCTTAGCATGCAAGGATATATTCATCTCTAGTTTGAAACACTGTTATTTGTGCAAAATTGGGTGTTTTATTGCTTTTAGAATTTGCAATAATGGGGGGGTGGGGGGGGGTATGAGGAGAAAATCATTTTCTTTTAATGTTTGAATTTCATTATGCTCTATGATATGAAGCTGAAGCCTTGTTTGATCTTATTTTTGACATACGTTCTCTGTATAAATAAATATTCTACCTTGTAGTTACAGTGTTACAATAAGTCACATATGGTTCACCGGGTGTCCATGAGTCACTGGATGAGCTGATTTGTGGCTCTGGGGGGAAAAGCATGGTGATGCATTAAGCTCAGTGCTGCAAGGCTCAGTGTATATTCTTTGTGTGTGTGTTTGTATGTGTATGTGTAGTGGCAAGTCCTAAGCAGCCATCAGTGACCGGTCGTCTAGGTGAACTTAGTGATGTGGAGGATGAGAACCAGCAGAAGCCGGGGAAGCTGTCAGATATCTACTCCACCACCATCCCCAGTGTGGACAGCGCCGTCGAGTCCTGGGACGGCTCAGCTATCGATGCCTCCTTCAGCCCTCAGGGTGAGTGTGGGTGTGTCTCTGGGTGTGTTTTGCGTGGAGAATGTATGTTGGAAATAATGGTTTGTACTTCTAGATGTCAGAAATCCACAACTTCTTATCATGGATTCACGTGCAGTGTTCAGTTTGCTTGAATCCAAGCCTGGTGTTTTTTCTCTTTGGTGGGGTTCATTAGGGCAGCCGTCACATACGGGTGTGGACCAAAACATCTGGTCTCTGAATGTCTGAGTGAGGTGCTCATGGTTCAATTTTAACTAAACTCTAGCATGGCTCAATTAGAGTGAGAAAGTGATTTCACCCTGAATGGACTTGACAGCATGTATCCAAACATTGTGTATTATTGGCTACAGGCTTAATTTTTCTGTACAGTCAAATTCTGCAGTAATGCAGTCTTTTCTGGATATTTGGACTGACAAAATAGAAGAGAAAATAACCAGTGGATAGATACAAAACATTTACAAAATGGTTATTTATATGAATATCTAGTAACTTATTGAGTCAGCTCTATGCTTTTTGTGTTCAGCTGAATTTTTTTTATTTTCCTGTAAAATTGGGAAACATTTACCATCTCAGATTTTACACCATTTTCCTGTAAAACAGGATTTGGTTTGTATTAGTCTGTGCAATAAGAAACTAAAACAAATCAATTTCTGAGCAAACTGAACATATCAAACTTTTTCTAAAGCTGATTAAGTATATAGACTCATAGTCATGAAAGCATACATGAAAGTAAACTGTAGCATTTGCTGTCTGTGTAATTTAAAAGCATGTTGTGGTTTTAGACCTCGCTGCTCTATTATCTGCAGTAAACTGCAGTATTATTGTAAACACTAACAAAGGGTCAGAGCTATGTACTGTAGCTCAGCCTTCTACAGAAGTATGTAAATGTAAAGGCTGAAATGAAGCCATGACAACAAAAACACCTCTCAGCTACCATTACTAATACCAGGCTTTTTGTCATTTACTTAGAAAAATTATCAAAATTTGTTTGGTTTAGCTTTCTTATGTGGAATTAAATAAGGTTACAATTCTCCGCAGTAGAGCAAGGCCAGAACTTAGCTCGTTATTTTGATAAAATTGAGTCATCAGTATGAATCTCAGTAGACTTCCTGTAATGGAGTCTGCGCAGCCTGTGTCATCTCAAAATCTGTAGCCCTGTAGTACATGGTCACTTTGCCCAAATCCTCCACAGGCCTAATATAGGTTAGTATGCTGAGTAATTCCTGCCTTCTCTACATTTCCTGGAAGAATACAATATCATTTCAGCACTCTTTGCTATTATAGTTTTTATTTTATTAGCTAATTTTTTTCCTCAACCATTGTTAGTTTCTTTAGCAAAATGCCAAATGGCTGTGACTGTGCGTAGGAATACACAGAACAGTTAGAAGACCTTGTATCATTAATGACTATGTTTTGCTTCTTTTTTCCCCATCCAACACTGTCCTCCTGGTCAAGTGTAATTTGTCTCAAACAGAATGGCAAGAAAATGTTCATAATATGTTAACTAATAGTGGTAGGCATTATTACGCCCACAGAGGGAACTTTATATGTGCTCTACTAAACACTGTGAAACAGGAAATATGAATGCAGTTAATGTATAAATTAATAATGCATAAAGCTCTTATCTATAATTAGTTTCAGGGTTCATGTTTAAAATCACTGACAATACATGCTGCTATCATCAGGTCTGATTAAAATAGATCACTTGGGATTTATTCGTTTACCAAATGTATTAGATTACTGCATATTTAAATCCGGGAGAAAAAAACATATTACTTTAAACTACACAGATTATAAATAATGGTCACCTAAGTCTAATTTGTTCTGGGACATTTTTAAGTATGATCAGTGCTGTTGTTTTAGCAGCTCTACTGCAACACAATCGTCCTCTCATTGGTATCCATGAGCCGTTAGGACCAAAACCCATTGTCACGCTCACTCCACCTCCCACTGAGGGCTTAACCTTCCTCTTAATGATCGAGTGTCACTTTCAATCAATTCTCACTTAGAGAGATCATAAATCTCATCTTGTCCTGCTGACATACACCTCCTCAAGGCTGACCTCTTTTTCTCTCACCCTCTCTGGCTCCTTAAAAATGAGAATCTTTCTTGTTTTGGTTTAGATGGTTAACACAGAGCACATTCCTATTCCTGTAGCACTTTCTGTATAGTCCTTTCTGCTCTGTGCAGACGTGTCAATTTCAGATATACAGTAATCCCTCGCCTATCGCGGGGGTTACGTTCCAGACTTCCCTGCGATAGGTGAAAATCCGTGAAGTGGCAACCTATTTTGTATACAGTGCAGTATACAGAATTTCTGTATATCTTAAGGTTTTATTAACCGTCCAACACTCCTATAAAACTTTACTCTGCTCTTAAACACTTTCAATATTCTTAAACCTACGTCATTTTAACATAAAACATTTCTATATGGGTATTCACCAGCGAAGATACAACTTGAATGAAGAAGATGATGATGAATTAAGTGTGCAGCACTAATGATGATGAAGGTGATGATGATGAAATGAATGTACTGCATACCCAAGAAATGCATTACAGCTATTCTAAAAGCTTAATTTTTTTAAGGCTAGAAAATGCTTATTTTCCCGCAATTATCCTACGATACGGCGAAATTTCTGCAAAACAAAATTAGATATGTTCCATGTAAAAACCCTCATTACAGTGAGACCGCGAAAGCTGAACCGCGATGCGGCAAGGGATTACTGTACAGCTACTACTAATACTTCTAATGAAGCATCATTGCCATTTCTTCAGACTGAATAACTGAACGAGTATAAGGTTTTTGGTATTCAAACCAATGCTGTTATGAAATAAGCAACTTATTTGGTACTATGCAATCAGGGACATCATGGAACATTTTCTGTCGGCTGCCAGCAATGAACTACTCGTAAAAAAAAAAATTTTGCACAAGGGCAATGAGCATGAATTGCACCTCGGTTTGCTGAGCAAGCGAAGAGAGGAAGTGAGCATGCCTGAGTGTTCAGTGTAAGCTGAATCTAGTGTTGAACTATGTTGTGAGACAGTTTCTCACACTCGCTTCACTGGTTCTTTTTTAATGATCATATTTACTTACTGACATAGTACTGTGTACACTGGTCAGCCACACTCCATACTGGGTATTTAAGATACTGTTCAAGGGGCATGAGATGTTTTATCGGGTTTCTTGTAATGTAGGAAGATGCTGTAGTTTTATCTGGTTAAATTGCTTTTAATACAATACTCAGGGGTTTACAGTACCGAAGTAAATGTAAATCGTTGCTGTACTTAGCTGTCGCTGTATTTTACTAGCTTTTTCACATATCTGTACTTTTTTTTTCATGTATATGTACTTTTTTGATGTATTTTCACTTGAATAGACTTTTATTTTAACTTCACTACATTTCAAAGTAAAATATCTTACTTTTTACTGAACTACATTTTGCAAAATCAGTCATTCCTTTTTATTTATAAGTGGATAAAAAACTTAACTAGTCAAACACGCAGCAATCCACCAATCAGTGTAGAGCTTGCGCTCTGTTTTGAACTTGATCATAGTATTTTGGGTGCTTAAGTACATTTGAAAGCAAATTTGTTTGTAATTTTTCTCAAGTAAAAGTTTAAACGGAGCACCTGCTTTTACTGGAGGAATATTTTATTGAGTGTATCTCTACTTTGTGTACTTCGTCCACCACTGGTAATACTAGTAGACAGACATATTTACAAAGCCTATTGTTGAAGGCACACAAAGTGATAATTAAGGCCATAAATAATATTTTAATACATTTTGTACACAAAATACAACTAAGGCATAGTGAGTGTTGTGAAAAATAGGTGTTGTTGGGTGCAGAGAAGAGTCTGGAAACACAAAATCAGGATCACATACAAATATCACATACATATCACATACAAGGATGACATAGAAGATACAATAATTTACAAAGATCACATATACCACATACACCATCATTCTCAACAGGGTTCGAAACATACACTCCCATTCAATGTTCAGACACTGAAGCAACAAGATATCTAGTGTTAGGAGCATCTATAGACCTCACCGACCTGCCATGCATCTTAAATATCTTAAATACTTAATTTGAAGAGCAGGTAGGCCTGACCTAGTGTGCATAAATGTGGAGCTCTTTGATGGCTAAAAGGCCAAGACGAGTGGAAGTCCGTGGTACAGTGTGACCTCAGTATTGGGGTTACAAAAATAACTTTCTGAGGTTATAAACCAGGCAGACAAGGACATTCAGAATGCTGTAAGCTAAAAATAGCTAGGGTTTGCACAAGAAGTTGAGTAGATTCTATAGTCAAAAAGGTTGTATTCTTCAATAATACAAGAAATAGATGGAGTGATGTGATCAGAGAAGAAAAGAATGTCATCTAAAAAGACACTTAGATACTTTTTCAGTTATGTGTGCCGGATAGACTGGGAGGGTGTTGATGGTGATTGACAAGTCCAGCAGTATCCGAGTACAGTTTTGTCAAGGTTGATTTTCAGATCTTTCAATAGGGAAGAAATGCCAGCAAGCCAGTCTGATAGCTATGGAGCAACTGGAGAGGTGGATGGACAGAAATGCGAAGTAAAGAGCCGTGCAGCTCGATCACCCAGTACAGAGATCTTGTATAGTAATTGTAATACATCAATTTATATTTGAATGGGACCATGGAGGATGGCTATATGTCAAAACTAGGAAATATACTAGAAGCAAAGACATGGAAAATTATGAATAAAGCAAATGGAAAGGAAGGCTTGGCACCGAAGGGAATATGAATAGAACTATAACCTAAACTAAATCACATGGTATTGTTGGAGCTATAAAACACATAGCTTGGCTCAAGGCTATGATAGTGATAATCTCATGAATACTGATTTCTTTATTCTGCCTTCATTGCAATTTAGTATACAATCCTCAAGTCATGAGCTGGATCAGTCTATAAATTAAAAAAATAAATTATAATATCTGTGTATGTGTGTGCTTCAGCCCCAACAGGCTTTCAAGCATCGGGCTACAGTTTCCACAGCCACGAGTGGAGGAATGCCAAAGTAAGTCGTGGGAGTGTATCTCCAGGCAGCAGTCATCAGAAGAGCAACATCCTGCAGGACCTGGGCCTCAGTGATGATGAATGGGATAAACCCACTGCTAGCGGGTACTTACACACTACGCTTTATGCTGAGTAAAGTGACATTTTAGAACCTCAATCTAATGGTGAAATCATTTACTTAGTATGTATACGTTTTAGGAATTAAATCAGGTGCACCTACCATATCGGTAGTAGGTATAAATTGACTAATTGTATCCCACATGGCCACCACATAGGACCACCACTGACCAGATATTTAACCAAAATGCTGGGTCAGATACACTCAAACGAGCACCACACACTTATTACCATGCCATCATCACGTCAGTGTCACTGCTGTATTGAAAATGATGCACCACCTGAATAATACATGCTTATTGGTGGTTAGTGGTGGAGGGTGAAGAGAAGGGTGTAACTAAAAGGGATTGCTAGAATACACTGTAAAACAATCCTGTAAAATTTACGCAATAAAACTGAAATCTATCATAAAAAATACGATTAAACTGGCACTTTACATTGTAAAAATTGTCCTGTAAATTAACTGTAAAATACTGTCAGCTGAAGTTACCTCATTTTGTTTGCAAAAACTGACTGTTTTTAATTTCAAAAAAATTAGTCAATGACAAAAAATTTACAGAATTATGCAAAATAATTAAAAGTATCAATTTGAGTCAAATCTCTTGTAGATAATAGCAGCACACGTTCATGTGCAATTGAAATTAGTGAAGAAAATTCTCACGACATCAATCCTACACAGTTACTGCCTTTATATAAAGCAACATACAGCATAACATTAATTTCTCTGTCTGTCTGGGATTTAAACACAAGCTCTACTCTTCTACACAATGTTAACCCACAAAACACACAACAGGAATTTATATTATAATAGGTTTATATATATATATATATATATATATATATATATATATATATATATATGTACGGTAAACTACTGGCAGCAATAATCTACTTTTTTTTTTTTTTTAACAGGTTTTTTTGTACATTAAACTTACAGTATATTACTGTTAAAATACATTTATTTATTTTTTTGTTTTTTTATTTCACACATTTTTAAACCCTTAAATCCCACAGCAAAATCCTCAGTTTTAGAAGAGTTATTGTGTGTCCACAAGTGTTGAAGTAACACTGAAGCAGTGATGAAGTTAATGATATAAAGTAAATTATTAAATGAGGATTGAAATTTGATGGACACCTGTGAACAAGCAGGATGCAGGAAGCACTAAAGGGAAGAGAAACAAGCAGAGAAACACAACTTACAGTCAAAGCCAAATATGAAATCAACAGAAAAAACACATTAAATCTCTCAAGATTTTAGCAGAGGATGATTAAACAACAGAACAGCATTACCAGCTTCACTTATTAAAAGCTCTAATTGAGATTTTAGGTGTTTTGGTTTAATTCCATTTGAAGTCACCATGGAGATAAGCATTTGCATTAGTGTTGCTTTTGAACCTTGACCTTTTAAAATTAGCAAAGCAGATCAACACTGATTGCCATTAAACACTCTTGTAAAAAGTCATAGCAAATCAAATAACATCAAAATAAAACCAAAGGAAGAAAATAGTGGATAATTTATTCGTGCTGCAATTCATGTTAGGAGTTTTGTACTATTCTGGCACCCAGCATGCATTAAAGTTGGTTAATAATCACTCTTCGTTTCATTTGCTGATTTTTGATGTCTGTGTGTCTAAATGGTGCTGTATTTCTAAAGATTTTGTGCATATTAAAATCCTTAATAGTTTGTCAAGTTACTTTGAAGTCATATTACTATAAAAAAAGAAAATTAATTAGAAACCACCCATAACAATCAAAGATAAGTTCATTAGATGATGATTATATCACCATCAATAGTTAATCAAAACCACAAAATTACAATTTCTTTTCACTTTTTACTGTCATAACAAATGTGCTTTACAAACACAGTTATAACAGCCAGAGAAAAACTAATGTAAAGAGCCAAGGGTCAAGAGCCCAACTAAAGCAACTACTGATCTCAAAAATATTGAGGTCAAACAAAACATTTTCAGTAAAATATAAACCCCTGTTAAGTTTAAAAGAATGTTTTGTAGACATTTGACAGAAATAAAGTCAAACTATAATAAGTGAAGCTGATAAATCTGTTTTTGAAGTCAGTTGATTTCATCTAAGGCTGTAACTGTATGTAGATTTGTTTCTTTTTCTCTCCTTCATTGATTCTGCTTGTTAACAGTAGATGTTCATCAGTGTTTGAATTCACTCATTTGTTTTCATTCACTCTGTCAAGTGGACTATACGAGAAAACTAACGTAAGGAATAGTTTTTGCAAAGCAGTAATGCAAAAAGCATTAAGTTTGCGTGTATATACATTAACAGTATTTAACCGTTAAATAAACAGTAATTTCATGTTTTATAATTTACAGGATTTTACCGTCACTATTTTACATTCTTTCATTGTTAAAACTACGAACATTTTTTTTTTACAGTGTACAAAGTGCACCTATGTAGTAGATTTACCTGATTTCACAATAAAGTTATGTAGTGACAACTGAGTAAATATTGTGATTGTAATATGGTTCTGCTGGGAGATTAGGTAATACCTTTTTAAGTTAAAAGGCATATCACTTATTCAGTAATTATTACTAATCCATTAACACAAATTGCCAACTTCTTGAACCTCATTACAGAACTGATCTGCACATAGTGGCATATTTCTGCGCTGTTGATATAAAAAGATGCTTAGTAAAACTATCATCCACAAGGTTAGACTTGAATGGAATATCTTTACACGAGAGGGCTACAGTTGATCTTGGTATGTTGTTCTCTCTCTAGTTTAGTTTGACATCCCTTTGAAAGGTTTTCAGAAATGTTATAGAACAAAGAGTATAAGGTGCAGCATATGAAAGGTGCTTTAATCAGTCAATTCTACTGGAAATTATTCACATTAACAAGAAAAGACAGGGCAAAGTGACTTGATGATGGGACATGATGCTTTATAACTTGCTTTACATACAGTACACAGCCTGCTGAAGCACCTGTTCACGAGGTTCACTTACTGAGTGGTGCTTTTGTCACTTCCATAAATGCACAGAGAGAATCTAAACCTGACATGTAAAAATGGAGCATCATAAAATATGTAGGCTGTGTAAGTGTAGTCCCACCAATATTTTGATGTAGTAATTCATATATTTTGTATCAGACCTGTAAATTGTAAATGAAGGATATTTGACAGGATGTTTTTTTTGTGATTCGAGTATATTCAAAACGCGTCTTCAACAGCATTTTGAATTGAATAGTGGTAAATGTAACCGTTTATATATTCAGCTGTAAAAGCTCTTCTATAGGTTTCAACTGAATAGACGTCTTTACCAATGAACGTCATTTTTAAAGAGGTTCTTTTTCACACAATGAAAGTAGCTCCTGTTTTGTGGTGAGACACAAAGCTTTTGAGCTCCAATGGCTGCTGCTCTGTGCAGGAGACTAGATTTTATAAATGTTTCACATGACCATGTTGATTGAAGCGTCTCTCCGTTACCTGTCTGCAGAGCCACCACGCTGCCCACTGGCCTTATCTCAGACAGCAGGTGAGGCTCAGTGCCATGTGCCCCCATTTTCCAAATCCAGCGTGGCCCCTCACCCCATGCCCTCAAGCCACGCAGCCCTTCATGGGTGTCACCATCTTTGTGTCCAGCCACATTGGACGATGTGTCCCATTTTTTTTCCAAGCCACACCTTCACCACCAGTGCCTGCACAGCCCCATTGGTCGTGTTCTGTGCTCATATCCGTGGTGCCTGCCTGCTCATCGGCTGCCGTATTAGCAGCATGAGTGGAGTGTTGAAACCTCTGTGCTTGTCATTGCCAGGTTTACCGTGGGTCACGATGGCACAGAGCCGGATCAGGAAGAGAACTTTTGGTCTCAGGCGCTGGAGGACCTGGAGACGTGCGGCCAGTCTGGGATCCTCCGCGAACTTGAGGTAACACAATAACAGCACTAAATCATACAGCAATTCATTTCATCCCCTAACTGTGACCATTCCCACCTTTTTAACATATTCATGCACTTCTTACAGCGTCCCACCCTTTTGCCATACACCCCCCTCCCTCAACCCCCGTCTACAGACGCACGCTGTCATGCCTTAGGTTTTGTGTAACTGCTCCTTCTCTTTCCAGGACAAGCCAAACAGGCTTCTGACTAAGAGAAACCTGGCCGTCTTGGTACCCCCTTTCCTTTTTTTGGGCTTCCTCTCTGCTTGTAGCACTGGCACACTGGCATCCTGGAGCTCTCCCTGTGCTGTGTGGCTCAGAGTCTCACGCTTGCTTAAGGCTGGGGGGAGGGAGGGGAGGGTCCATAACACACAACCATTACAAACCATTAACAGAACCCGGGGGTGCATTCAAAAAACATAAACTGCTAAGGAACGATGTTTCATACAAGTCAAACTGACAGATAGTCTTCTACCTACAAGTAGATTACACTGTTTTTGTACAGTCAGCCACTTAGTGATATTAAATTAGATCATTCACTTTGGCCTTGCAATACATTGGCTCAACATTATATGATTAATTCTGACTAGATTAGAGATGCATTTCACTTATTATATAGTTGCATGTGTTTTGAAGCTATTTTTGTTTTTTAGCTTGTAACAAAAAGGGAAGGCTGATATATATTTTTTTTATATATATTGTAGCTACATACTGCAATGCTTCATAGAAACTCACTAAAGGAGTTCTTAGAACACACTGAATGTACCCTTAGTCACAAATCTGACTTGATTAATTGTATTCCTTTGGTTAGTTTTGCTATTGTGTATCACTGTATTATGAAAGTAAGAGCAACAAAACAACAAAAAAAAGCTTACAAGAAAAAAAAAACACCATGTCATCTGGAGTGAACAAATTCTGTTTTTGTGAAATGCATGACTAGTTGTTTGTTGACTGTTTTTTCTGAAAGAAAGAAAAAAAATGCATCACCTTGGTAAGATGGAGAGCTCAGTCTTAGGCTGACATCCATCATTAACCAGGACTCTCCTTTCAGTACAGTTTGGGTGACGATCACTCAGAACTGTCCGATGATGCAGGTCTGGAGAAATGGGCATGTGGGCTCGTGCAAAGCATGATGGGAGAGCCCTGCAAGGCTTTTTATTTTTATTTTTGACTTTCAGTCTTGTTTAACCATACATCCTTTAACCAGGTTTTGTCAAATGCCACCACCAAACATTGTGATGCCCCAAAATCAATCTAAATTGTAAATTGTGTGTGTGATTAGTTAATGCCATGGCTTTCCATGGTGGAACTCTTCAAGGTTGTAATATGTGTTTGTCCTCAGTCAGCTATGATGCATGATAGCAAGAGTGTTTGTGCATTGATCTAGTGATGAATGATTTCACTGAACAAGCAGATGATTTTGAATTGTTTTTGCCACTGTTTTGTGTGTCTAACCATCTCTTTTGTCAAAAGAGATCTAGAATCAGCAGCAGACCACTTCTGAGTGTCTGTGTATTAATATTTCCTACAATTTAAATGATGTATAATTAGTAGAGGGTGAAAAAAGTATACTCAAGGAGCTTTCAGCATCTGTATTAAATCTCACTGTGCTGCTCTCTCTGTATTTACTTCCCACTGCACTATAGGCCACCATAATGTCTGGCAGTACACTGAGTCTAAACCATGACCCGGCGCCTACGCGGTGCCAGCTTGGCAGGCAGGCCAGCTTCCAGGAACGTGGTAGCAACAGGTCACAGTATAACCAGGGCAACCGTAGCAACACGCTTCCCAGCGACAGTGGACGCAAAGCTTTCGCCATGAGAAAGATGCAGCAAGAGATAAAGGACATCGTGTCACCAAACCCTGTGGAGCTACACAAGGTAGTCACGTCTGTTAATATGATTAGCGCTTTTCTCGCAAATACCTCAGCGAATTACAAAGCTTTCGACCTTATTGCAAGTTCATTCATTCTATCTGCTGCAGGTAAGTCTGAGTAAAGAGTCAGACCTCGAGGACTTTGGATTCAGTGTGTCTGACGGGCTTCTGGAGAAGGGCGTTTATGTCAACAACATCCGCCCAGGTGGGCCTGCTGAAGTGGCGGGGCTGAAACCCTACGACAGGCTGTTACAGGTAGGCTATAACACTACAGGTGTCGAGATTTTGCTAAAAATTTATTTGTTGCTGAATCTTAAACAGTCTACAACACTATGAATGTAGGCCACTAAGTATTGTGTAGAAATCTATGTAGGAGGAAAAATATCTTTACTGTGAGGATTGTTTTGTAATTTTGCCACCTGATGAAGGACATTTGAAAAAGACATATAGCAGTCATTAATTGCTACAGAAGGCATTGAATTTTTGCTGGTAGAACAGTAACACCAGCTAGAGATATACTATATAGACAAAAGTATTGGGACACCTGACCTTTTTCCTGCCATTTGTGGTTCTTCTCCAAACTGCTACCATTAGGCTGGAGGAACACAATTGTATAGGACGTTTTTGGATGTGGTATAATTTTGCATTCACTTCTGTTTGGAAATCCAAAACTGTTCTAGCATGGCAATGTCCCTGTGCACAAAGCGAGCTCCATGAAGATATTGTTTGCATGGGTCGGAAAGAAAGATCATGAGCAGCCTGCTATATGATGAATTGGAACACTGACTGCACCCCAGGCCTCCTCACCTCACCTACATCAGTACCTGACTTTACTAACACCCTTGTGGCTGATGAGCTCAAATGTCCACAAACACACTCCGAAATCAAGTCGAACATTCTCCTAGAAGAGTGGAGGAAATTATAATAGCAAATTGGGACTAATTGTGGAATGCCATGTTCAAAAAGCACATACAATACTTATGACTAGGTGTCCTCAAACTTTTGGCTGTAGTGTATTAATAAGAATGAGTCTGTGATGAATGAGTTCGGCCTATTAGATGTCTGTGCTATTTTTAGATCAATTCATATGTCCTCAAACAGTTTGCCTCAGTTCACGTTGAGCCCAAATTCAGCACGAGGAGCTTTAGCTGTGGTAGAACCTGTGTAGAAGCTGTGAAATCTCCCAGTCCAAGCCTTTCTCCAGGTTTAACAGCATTGTCAGTGTTGTGCCTCTGATGGTATAGTGAAAATAATGGACAATCTGAGATCAAATACTTGTTTAGACAGTGTAGGAAGTGAAAGAAATAGAAATGATGCAATGCACTGCCAAACAATGGCTTTGTCCCATGTTAGCTTAAATACCAAAGGTCTCGTTAGCATAGTGCTCTGATTTTCTGTTTAAATGTAAAAACTGAGAGAAATACAATTGAGGCTATTGAGTTTGAACATTTTCTGCATCAGCAGCCTCTAGGGATGTGTAAATGTTGTTATTCATTTTCTAAATGTCACTGTAATTCATACTTATAAACAGTATGAATAGGTCATTTTATGCAAACACTTTCAGCATATTTTTTTGCTGGTAATTAAATAAAACTATTTTGAATTAAAGAGAGCTCAATGTGGACATCATACATTATAAAGCCTCACCAAACGTCCACCTTTGAGTCATTTTACAGTTTAGATATAATATAATATAATATAATAAATTAGAATAGACAAGACATTTATCCAAAAAATTACCTGGTTATTTTAATTTATCCAAAATCCTTAGTTTTAATGTTTGTGTTTTTTTTTTTGTTTTGTTTTTTTTTTACTTCTTGGTCTGAAGCGATTAGTGAGTTTGATGCAGCATGCATTTTCCTGTTACAGATCAACCATGTCCGAACTAGAGACTTTGACTGCTGCTTGGTGGTTCCTCTGATAGCTGAATCGGGGAACAAGCTGGACCTGGTGATCAGCCGAAACCCAGCCTCAGCCTCAACCTCGCCCACAGAACTGAACCAGCTTCCCTGCGAGGAGCCTGTGGGCTGGACTGACCCAGTCGAGCCTCTCCTGCAGGAAGTGACACAACAGAACTCCAGGCTTGTGGGGTCAGAGGGCAGAGACCCCAACAAGACCTTATAGCAGAACCCAATCCACACTCTCCCCAGCACAGGCTCAAGTGCTCCTCATGGTGCTAAGTGAACTCCTCCCGACAGACACAACTTCCCCTTGCTGGAGTGAGCTGGAGCTCTTCTGGCATATACCACACACAGTCTCTTCCCTGAGCCACAGCATGAGCCACACACACTGACAGGGGTCCTCTGCTGCCTTTGTGTTTACTTCTGTGAAAATGACACTGGTGGTTGCAGAGGGACTTTTGAGAAAAATGGTATAAAAATCGAAAAACTGAACCAGTGCCATCCCTCGTTTTTATTGCCAATCAAAGTTTTAACGGAAAAAAAATAAGCAAAAGAAGCAAAGGGAATCTTCAAGACGTTTACACATGATTACGGACTGGCTGGTGTGTGTGTGTGTGTGTGTGTGTGTGTGTACATTCATACGTATCTGTGTGTGAGTAAACAGGACTTTCTCCTGTGAGGCTCAGCCAGAGCAATTTTCACATTCTGTATTTTGTTTGTTCTCACCTCAGCTGTTCTTCTCTTCTCCCTTCGCCTTCTTTCTTTCGTGTGTATGTTTGTATGTGTGTGTTTGTGTGTACGTACTGTGGACCCTCCCATCTGCTGTTATTCCTCACAAGTGACACCACGTGATGTTTCACTCAGCAGGAAATAATGTTCAGCACGAGCTCAGCAACGTGCACCTGATTTTCCACAAAATGGAAAAAAGCTAGTCAGCCCCAGTGGGTTGGGTTGCACCATGCATGAGACCTTTTGTGAACTATTTTATAATGGTAGAAGTGTGACTGTACAGACAAAAGAACACTAAAAAAAAAAACAAAACAAAAAAAAAGATCATCAAAAGGTCATCATTTGTTATTGGGTCAAATGTTTGAATCTTAATGCCATATTGAATTCTGATCATTTCACCATGATGGTAAAGAGGCGGTGCTTGCCTTGGGCACCTTTTCTCAAAATCTGGACAGAAGTCTATTTTTATGAGGTGTGTGTGAAGCCCGAGTGATGGAGACGGTGCATTAAGCAATCAGCTTGTACTCTTCTAAGAGGATTTGCGAAGACAAAAAGATGTAGTATTTTGGTTTCACCATTTTTGTTACATATGTGGTGAAAGGAGAACGTAAACCATTCCCCAGGCTTCGCATCACTTTTTTTTTGGAAATGTCTTTTGCTAGCACAAAGCAGAGAGACCAAATATAAAGTCCAGAGTGTCCTTCTCCCATGCCTGCTGTTTTGGACAGTGGAAAGCAGGATCAGTGTCTAAGGGCCTTGAGGTGTTGCAGAAAACAGTCCCACATCAGCCAGACTCATTACAAGGTAACACAATGTGTCAGCATAATAGCGAAATCCTCATTCCAAACATGAGTGTTTGGGATTTTTTTTTAAACCACCACTAATATAAAAAAATAACAAACAAAAAAAGGGAGCATGAAGCTGAAAGACACAAGCAGCCCAAAAACAACTTCTAGTCTATAGTCCTCCCTTGTTTAAGTGAATATGAACTTATACTAATCTACTGTATGTGGTACTGGTATGGTTTTGTATGTTTAATGTGTTTAAGTTTTAGGGTTTTTTTGTTTGTTTTTAGAGGGCATTCGCCCAAAGGGTGTACAAACTATTTGTAAAGAGAAACAAACAAACAAAAAAAAAAAAAAAGACAGTGGCACTTGAGTGTTAAATCATGTCAGAATGAAAACATTTCATTTTTATATATATATATA
This sequence comes from Silurus meridionalis, assembly GCF_014805685.1. Classification (NCBI taxonomy): domain Eukaryota; kingdom Metazoa; phylum Chordata; class Actinopteri; order Siluriformes; family Siluridae; genus Silurus; species Silurus meridionalis. Next base: position 8,614,722 of record NC_060901.1, on the reverse strand, counting down.
TATATATATGTATATGTATGTATATATAACATGATGTAGCTTTATTCAAAAGAAAAAAAAACATTAGATAAAGGTAAAACTACTGCTTTTGGCAGCACATACTTCACTTGTGTGTGTGTGTCACCTGTGTGTGTGTGTGTGTGTGTGTGTGTGTGTGTGCACATATGTGCATGTGAACTGTGACTTGTCTGTGTTCACACACTCTAGACTACTCACTATTTAAAATGGCACATGAGCGGTCCAGTCTATTTACTGATCATCAATTCATCAGGGCGTCGCTCACCTGCATTTCTTTAGAGACTTTTTGATTCTGGAGCAACTGTGTTCTGTCACTTCAGGTACGGGTTCATTCCCTGATCTCATGCACAGGATTTGAGATCTTCTGTTGTCGTTTTTTTTTTTTTTACGTTTTAACATTATTTTTTTTACGGTCAAGTTTTTCCTCTGTAAGCATTATGACGTCCGATAGACGGCTTTTCCATGACAGTTTTAACACTGTGTTACTGCAGATATAATGTGTAGGCACATGCGCGCTTTTTTGTTTTTGTTTTTGTTTTTTATATCCTTTTTGTTTGTTCTCATTCAGATTTTGTTTTTTTATAATCATTTTCTGTGGATTTAAGCACTGCCAATTAAAATAGTGGGTATCCATTTTCACTGTATGATGAATTAAAGACTCAATTTCACTGTTAGGTCCCTGAAATATTGTATTTTTATTTCTAATGGACAGGCATTATGAGCTGTAAAGTATTTTTGTACAAAATTTAATACTTTGTTAGCATGATATTTATCGTCTATGTATAACTTTGGGGATTCCTACAGCTGTAAAACTTTATATGGCCAATGAAAAAAGTAAAACAATAAAAAAAAAAGCTATACCGAGTGGACGAATCCTGCTGACGTGTTGTTTTATTCTTGATTGACACTCGGTTTTTTTTTTTTCTTTTGCCTTCTTCCAGCACACCGTTTATCTTGCTTTTTTACCCTTTCAGAAAGGTCCTGTAGGAAATTAAGATGCTGTGAAAGGATTGTGCAGGTGAGATTAGAACGTCTCACAGGATATAATCCAGCTGCGTCTGCAGGGATCTGAGAGTCCAGTAAGAAGTGCTTTCGCAGTTTTTATTTGGGAAAGCTGATCTTGTAAGAACCATGAAGGAGAAAGTTTTAGTATTTAAAGGTCTGCCACCACTGATTTGTAAGTAGCACGATTTTGATCCTCAAAAGCAAATCCCCCTCAAGCCACACCTCTGATACTTCAAAAAGCTTATTTCAAAAAGCTCAAGTGCATCAGTTTGCGAGCTGGGATGTGAAAATGCTGACGTTATTATTATACGCCTGCTGGATGGTCCGAGTGTCACCAACTCAAAAATCTGATTGGTTAAAGCAACAGCTTCAAGCAACATGTACTTTATGCCACAGGCGTCTGCACTATTGGTTTTGAAGACCTGATGGCGGATTCCAAAATATGCTAAAATATGATTGGAAAGAAACTTTTAACTTACACAGAAATTCTATGAAATGAAGACAAGTGACTACTGAAAACAATTTAATATATATTCTTGGAAAAAAAAGTTAAGGCCAGCAGATAGTGTTTATAGAAACCCTTGACACAAAAATGCTCTGCATTGACAGGATGTATCTCTGCCTCACACCAGGTCCTGTTGGGATATGCTGCAGATATACTGTGATCTTTACCAGCATAAAGCAGTACTAAAGATGATGTGCGGTCAAGTCTGTGAGATTGAAACAGCACCTGCTGTTCTTAGTATTTTGTGCCCCCTGGTGGACATTCACAACTACAGCGTTTAAAAGCTGTGAAAATTGAGCAGCAATACAAAAGGTCAGAGTCGAAAAAATTGAGCCAAGATAAGAACACTTTGGCCAGACCTGGAATATTAAAAAGGGCAAGAACCTGATCTCAGAGGGGCGGGGCTTAGGAAAGTTGGGAGTACAGAAAAAAAAACATCATGGTGTCTATACTGATCTGATTGTGATACAATCAACCATTCAGTTTGAATAATTTTAGGCAGTTTGCAACATGTTATTCAAGCTGTATTTAAAGCACTGACTCAGCAAATAATGCTTCATCAGAGAGCTGCTTCTTCTAAACTGGATTTATTACACAAAAGTAATTACTTGTGGCTTGCTAGTGCAGAGGAGATACTGCACCACCTGACACACATGGTCCTGGAATGTATAATGGTGAGAGAGATGGATTTTGAAATATATGAAGGCGGGAAGAAGAGTCTCAGTTCATTCGACCTGTGCAAACTTAATTAAAATAATAAAATTGAAACACTGGAACGTTTTACTGAACATTTATGTGAATCGTGTACACGATGTCTTTCCAAATAAAGCTTTTAAATGTGTATAATACCACACCCTCCTTATTTTGTGTACAGACAGTAATCAGATACCCCTATTACCCCAGTAGTATTGTCTACATCTGATTAACATCAACCACCATTATCAGAACAAAGCAGAAAGCAAGCATGGCATCTAACATCTACGTCTACCCACACTAGACCAAAAATAATCCAATCATGGAAACGTTCTCTCTGATCTAGTTGTATTTTTAGGTTTGATTGTTATGTTTATAATCTAAAGGCATTCGGATAGTTTTCCTGGCGTCTGCTCCACTGCTGGAAGCTAAACTTTAAAAATAAATGAATCACACGGTCAGTTTTGGCTCGTCCTAATGGACATTTTGGGACATTTTTTTTCCAAAAGAAAAAGGAATGGCCATTGTAATTATCACAGTTCATAAAGGAAAACAGTCAATTGAACATAATATTGAAATTCTTTAGGCAATGGAAAAGTTTGTCTTACCCAGAAGTTATTAAATAGTTTTCTGACAAAAATGTGGCAAATGGGATGAAATTGTTCCCACATTACCCCCCCGCCTTGGAGAAACAGACACTGCTTGTTGGTAGTTTTTAGGTACATTCATTCTATAGGCCTGGTTCCAGGTGTACAATTACAGTGTTTACCTCACAAAGTGATCACAGAGTATAAATTCAAGTATATAGATGTATAGTATTTTAAGTTACTGACTATTTAATGCTGAATCTTTGATATATTTAGAGGGGAAGACGTATATTTAGAGGAAGACATTGTTAGCTAATGGTCTGCTCTAATCTTCCTTTACTACAAAGTAATTACAGCGACAGCTCCTATTGATATAAAGAGCTTAATACAAGCTTGTTCTCAGATGCTGGAGTTATTTATGGAAGATACCGTGTTGTAAGAAGGAAGGGGAGGCGTTCACACACAAGACTTATTGCCGGCAGGCATTAACAGTGTGTGAAATATACAGCTGAGGGCAAAGGTTTGAATCAAGAGATGTATTTCATATATAACAAAAAATATATTAATAGTGGGGTTGTTATCGTTGTTGCCTCATAGGTACAGGGTCACCATTTTGAGCTCAGGTTCGGTCCATGCAGAGTGTCCTCCAGAAACCCAGGCTGTATCCCTTTCCAAAAACATCAGTAAGTGGACTGTGAAAATGACTGTGAATAAATGTATTCCAGGATGGGGAAAGGATCCACCTCAACACTGAGCTGCATTAAAAGATTGCAGCTTTGAGTGAATGAATGAATGGATAAATAAACAAATAAATGTTTTACATGTTGGGATTATATATTTAAATGCATAAGATGTCTCAATAAACACCACAATGCTGAGAACTCTGGTTCACATGGCCAACAAAAACTAACCAGATGATCCTCATGCAGTTACTGTAGAGGTGAAAAAGAAAAAAGGTGGGCAGATGTTCATTTCAGAGCTCATTATTAACTGATTTATTAGTCTGATTTATGTACAAAATATACAGAAGGTGCAGTTTTGTTGCATCTGAACCTCAGCTTTATTTATTTACTCTAGTAATACTCTGTGTACAAGTTACTGGACAAGGTCAGACAGGAGTCTGTGGACTATGATGTTTCCGGATGATATTGTGATTTGTGGTGATAGTAAGGAGCAGGTTGAGAAGAGGATGGAGAGGTGTAGGAACACGCTGGAGAGAAGGGGAATAAAAGTCAGTAGGAGAAAAGACCGAGTACATGTGTGTGAAGGAGAGGGAGGGCAGTGGAGTGGTGCGGTTGCAGGGAGAAGAGGTGGAGAAGGTGGAGGAGTTTAGATACCTGGGGTCAACAGGGCAATCTAATGGAGAGTGTGTTAGAGAAGTGAAGTAAAGAGTGCAGGCAGGGTGGAGTGGGTGGAGAAGAGTGATAGCAGGAGTGATTTTGATAGAAGAGTATTTGCAAGAGTGAAAGTGAAGGTTTAAGGGACTGTGATGAGACCTGCGATGTCGTACGATTTAGAGACAGTGGCATTGAGTAAAAGACAGGAGGTGGAGCTGGAGGTAGAGCTGAAGGAGCTGAAGATGTTGAGGTTTTTGTTGGGAGTGACGACGATGAACAGGATGAAAAATGAGTTTATTAGCGGGACCGAGCAGTTGGGACTTTATAGAGACAAGGTGAGAGAGGTGTGATTAAGATGTCAAATCAAATCAAATCAAATTTTATTTGTCACATACACATACATACAGGGTACGACATGCAGTGAAATGCTTTTAACGACGGTCCGGCATGAGGGAATAAAATAGGGTAAAAGGAGAATAAAAATATAAATATAATAACAAAATTTAAAGAAAAATATAATAAGAAAAGAAGGCAGATAAATAAAGATATATAAATATATATGTATATATACATACATATACATATATACATATATATATATATATATATATATATATATATATATATATATATATATATATATATATATATACACATACACAGAAAATGTACACAGAAAATGTTTATGGTAGTGTGCAGTTAACCAGTAAACAACAGTAAACAAGTTAGGCATGGTTTTTGATTGTCCATGAGTGTCCGTGTGCAGTAAGGTGTGGTGTAAAGTGTCCTTGTGCGGAATGGTGTGGTATAAAAATAAGAATATAAAAAAATATATGAAATAAATATGAAAAAGAAAATATGAAATGTAAAGTGCACTGTGCTGTGCAAGTCCAGTGTATAATGTGCCGTATACGAAAAGTGTGATTGTGCAGGGGAAAAAGGGTGATGATGGAGACAGTGGGCCAGTTTTTAGATCCTGGGTGTTTCCTGGTTTAAACACCGAATGGCCTGCGGGAAGAAGCTCCTCCTCATTCTCTCTGTGTTCGCCTTCAGGGAGCGGAAGCGTTTCCCCGAACGCAACAGAGAAAAGAGTCCATTGTTGGGATGGCTGAGGTCCTTCACAATCTTCCTGGCTCTGGTCCAGCACCGCGTGCCGTAGATGTCCTGCAGGTCAGGGAGCTCGGTGTGGATGGTACGTTCAGCTGAACGCACCACCCTCTGGAGGGCTCGTCTGTCCTGCATGGTGCTGTTCCCAAACCAGGAAGTGATGCTACCCGTCAGAACACTCTCAATGGTGCAAGTGTAAAAAGTCTTAAGCACCTGAGAGGATAGTTTAAAGTCCCTTAAGCGTCTCAGATGGTACAGACGCTGCCGGGCCTTCTTCACCAGGGTGTTGATGTGACAGGACCAAGACAGGTACTGTGTGATGTGAACACCTAGGTACCGGAAACTGTCCACTCTTTCCACTGGAGTCCCGCAGATGTTTAGCGGTTGGTATGACCGCTCCTGCTTCGTGCTGAAGTCCACGATCAACTCCTTAGTCTTGCTGACGTTCAGGAGAAGGTTGTTCTCCTGGCACCATGGAGGAGGTGGGGAATGGGTGGGTTGGGCATGGGGTATATCGGTAGAATAATGCTGAGGATGGAGCCACCAGGCATTTACATTTAAATTTATGCCATTTCGTAGACACCCTTATCCAGAATAACTTACATTTATTAAATTTATTATGGGTTAAGGGCCTTGTTCATTGGCCAAGGAGTGGAAGCTTGGTGTGGATGAAATTTGAATTCACATTGGACCCTTAGTCTTAACCACTAAGCTACCACCTCTCCAGGATGGAGGAAGAGAGGAAGGCCAAGGAGGAGGTTTATAGATGTGATAAGGGAAGACATGCAGGTGGTTGGTTTGAAAGAAGCAGATGTAGAGGACAGTGGTATGTACTATATAGACAGATGATCCGCTTTGGCGACCCCTAACGGTAGCAACATAAAGAAGAAAAGAGACGCAATACTCTATGTCCACCGCTAGACGGCGGTAAAACCTTCAAAGCGGTTCAAACCGAACGAAAAAGAAAGCTGAATTAGAGAAAACCAGGAAGTGCCGCTTGTTTACACGTCGCTCAGCCATTAGACAAGAAACCAAGCAAAAATGAACCAAGAAAAATATCCTCGGTCCTCCATTGAGGACGATTTTAATTATGGCACGAATGTCGCGACGGCAAGTGTACATATCCGCATGGGTGAGCGAGAAAATTATCTTTTTAACTGATTAATTTTAGGCCAACTGGCCTAGCTGAATAAAAAAAAGCGATTTTTCGCTTATTGTTTAAATCATTTGATAAATTGTGCCTGGATAATTAATATCAGGATGAAAGCCATTGTGGTTGATTCTGTCTTGTGGTTGATTCTAGAGCATTAATTTAGACGCGTCACGTGATTAGCAACCCAGTCACGTGGTTTTCTTGTGTTATTGATTGCTCCCCTGTAGATTTCCTACGCAAAGTGTACACAATCCTGTCCATCCAGATCATCCTGACTACAGCTCTGTCTGCCCTGTTCATGTTCTGTGAGCCCATCAAAAACTTTGTACATTCATGGTAAATCAAAACACTATATAATATGCATGATCATTAAATCCTAAAGCCTTACAGATCATTATAATTGAGTCTTTTGTCCTCTTTTTTTGTTGTCTCCACAGTCCCTTACTCGTCCTGCTGTCTGCGGTTGGATCTCTGTTTCTGATCATTGCTCTGGCCATTTATCGCCACCAGCATCCCGTCAACCTTTATTTACTCCTGGGATTTGTGAGTAGTGTCGAGCCATCATTTACAATGTATTTGCATACTATCTAATCCAGATCTAATAACTGAAGGTGATCGAGAGTACGGAGTTGACAATCTGTACGGATTTATAGTCTGATAGCAGACGGAACTCTGTCTGCTGGCAAAGGACTCAAAAGTCTAACACTTTTTTTAGGCTTCTCCCATTAGGGGCCGCCACAGCGGACCATCCGCAGGTTTGATTTGGCACATGTTTTTACCCTGGATGCTCTTCCTAACGCAACCCTCCCCGTTTATCCGGGCTTGGGACCGGCACTAAGGCTTGTGCAACCCTAATGGCTGGGGTTGGTTCCCTGACCGGGGATCGAACCCGGGTCGCAGGGGTGAGAGCGTCGCATCCTAACCACTAGACCACCAGGGAACCTTGGGGTTTTAAAAAGTCTAAAATTAAAAACAATGTATTTAAAGGCTTGGTTACGGCCAGCTGCTAGCAACCTTCTGTATCACATCATCCGTTTACACTGACACCAATCACTAAACTGAAAGCAGCTCATTGTGCCTGAGATTATTTACACAACTCGAGATTCGCATGAACGGGTGAAAATGTTTAAAGATATATTTGTTTACTTTTAAACTGTGTCCATGGCACTATAAAACAAAAGATCGTCTTTTCAAACCCTTACAGATTGTTTCTGCCCACACTAATATTTACTGGTTACTTATAAATGTATCTCTTGTCCCTTTTCAATCAGATTTGTTCTTTAATCATGAATGGATGAATATGTAACTGGATATTTCATAAATGTCAGAGACTGGAGAATAATACAGTTTTCTGTTGTAGACGGTGCTGGAGGCCGTGTCTGTAGGAACAACTGGTAAGTTTCCTCTATTTTAGCTGTAATAGAGCATAAATTGTGCACTTAAGATACATCATTTTAAATTGGTTTTGATGACCGGCTGTATGTTTCCTTAAAAACAAACCTTTCTCTCAGTATTTCATCTCTTAGATTTGGTATGTAAAGTGGAAGCACGTTAATTTTTTGAGGCTTGTTTCGCTTATTGTCTTTATTGAACATGAAAATTGACATTGTATCATATGTTTTATATTCATATTACACTCAAAGTCTTCGGCTCACTTTTACAATGAGATGAATTTACTGTAATATGACCATGTTTTGTTTGCATGATTACATGCTCACAGGTGAATCCTTTTGCAATCCTTTTGCATTTAGTGGTCAGTGAAGTCATGGATTTTTCCTCTAGATTCTCCCTGTTCTATTTCTGTTTAATATTTATGCCTCAGTTGTGCAGTAAACAAACCCAGTCTCTAATATTGTGATGATTTGTGAGACAAGATGGAAGCATTTGTTGTCTACAGCTGCACGATATTGTTTTTAATGCCATTTCTCCTGTTTTTTTCAGTGACGTTTTATGAATACTCGGTGGTGTTCCAGGCCTTCGTGCTCACATCTGCTGTCTTCGTTGGCCTGACTGCTTACACACTCCAGTCCAAACGGGACTTCAGCAAGCTCGGAGCTGGGTAGTTCTCTCTCTCTCTACAGCTCACATTTGTCACTGTATGTACGGGACAGATATTTATACTGATCTCTATCTGTTCCGTTTTTAGGCTGTTTGCCGGCCTGTGGATTCTAATTATTGCCAGTTTAATGAGGGTGAGCTTCACGATTATCATTCATGATTTCTTTTCTTTCAGCGACTGTAATCCTGTTTTTCACTGACGTTATGTCTCCCGTTGTACACTAGATTTTCTTCTACAACGACACGCTGGAGATGGTGTGTGCCGGCGCCGGCGCACTGCTCTTCTGCGGCTTCATCATCTACGACACGCACATTCTGATGCGCAAGCTGTCACCCGAGGAGCACATACTGGCCTCCATCAACCTCTACCTGGACATAGTCAACCTCTTCCTCCACATCCTGCGCATCCTCGACTCCATGAAGAAGAACTGAGAGGAGAATCTGCATGCTCTTTCTTCTGTAAGCTGGTGCAGGTGATTTGCTGTTTGCGATGTCCTTAAAAAGAACATACATGTTAATTTATTGTTTTTTTGTTTTTTTTTAATTAAAAAAGACCACAGACAGTTTATTAGGCACACCTTCCTTACTATTTCTGTATATTAGGGATAGCATAAAAAAAAATTATATTGATATGTCTGAGAGAATGAGAGCGAAAGAAACTTTTTTTTTTTTGTTAGGAATGAACTTAGATCTAAAAATAGATCTACAATGAAGAGTCATACTAATGCTTTACTAGAGATAATGATTAAGCAGTATACAGTGTGTGTGCTACACCCAGTTCATTCTGTCCTTGCTGTACCCAGTGCAATGTAGGAGGACCACAACAAGACAGTGTTGTCTGTAATTGTACATCAGAATGACCAAAAGTATGCATGTGGGTAGGTGTACCTAATAAACTGGCACCCTGTGTAATATCTTACAACCTCTGTATATTTTTAGTTGATCATTCTGTTTAAAAGGGGTGTGGCCACAGGATAGCTTGGATTGCTGAATCGATTTAAAAAGGCAATGAATCAAAAGAATCAAGACAACAGTTCTGAATTGATTATCGATTATCATCATAATTAAATTCAGGGACAGACAGCAGTAAATAAAAATGTTTTATTTTTAAATTGATGTAAATAAGCTAAATTGATTTATACCAATTCTGTCACTGTCATCATCATTTACAAATTAAATTACGCCAGTTTTTGAAGAAAATAGTTTACATAATGATTAGTGACTATAGTATAATATAGTATATCATTTGGTATTGCATAATAACAGATTCAGTGATATGCTCAAATATCTAATCACTTTAAAAATGGAAATTATTTAGAATTTTCTTTTTTTTTTTTTGTCATGAAGACAAACACATTCTTTTACGCTTAATTTAAAGATGCAATATTGTTATGACGCTAGAAAACATAAACACATCCATTCCCCACATTCTCTTTCCTGATTTCCTGAAACACACAATGATTTGCTCACACTTTAATCTCCCTTCAGATCATGATTGACAGATCTACAGACCATCTGTGATCAAAGGTTCAGGTCTTTTATGTGTTTAGTTTTTTTTGACGTTTTACGTTAAGGCAGGAACAGAAATGTCACTTTTAACGTCACCGATTCACTGAAGGCCGTGTGATTGTGTATATTTTCTGATTCAGTGTGCTTATAACGAACGAGGCGGCTTTGAATCATTTCTGTCTGAATGAATCAAACCTGACCAGTATCCTGACCAGTTAGAAATTGTCTGTGACAGAATTGAACTGAAAGTGTTCCTCTGTACAGCTGCTAATTGTTGATCTGCAGAAGATTATTATTGTAGATGTCCTGTGGAGCAGCAGAGTGTTAAAAAGGGCCTGGTGATGTCCCAGAAGAAATGTTTCAAATCATGTTTAGGATGATATGCAGCACTAAGAAGGTTTAGGAAAACTCCATCCTTGAAATGCTGCTGCTTTATAGACACCGAATTAAGAAATAATTATTATTTAATTTTTAAATATCATTTAAAAAATATTAAAACCGTGTGAATGATTCAGATCTCTACAGTGTGTCTTTAGACAGAGACGGATCAGTGAGTTCATTTTGAACTTGTTTCTCTGTTCACTGTGAAGTCTCACATATATGTATATGATGTATTTGAAATTCTCCTATTGTGAATATAACGTAATGTTTACCTACCAATTATTTCCAAATTATTAACATGCCTATATGTGCAATATTGGGGAAATTGTAGTTTAGTGGTGAAGCATGTTATTAATTTGATGTGTCAGTGTATTTTCATCTGTGGGGATTAAAAGTCTGATGATATATGATGTATTAAATATTTAACTCGCCATGTCCTTCACATTTATTTCACAATGCTGTACAAAAAGGTTGCTGTTAAAATGATGTATGGTATGTAGGGTTTTTTTTTAATGCATTTTTGTCTAACCAGAAAGAGTGAAAGATTATTTGCAAGTTATTACACAGTTGCACAAACAATGAGCCTCACTGCGTAACCAGCACACAGTGGGACAACTCGACTTTCTGTTTTGGGTCCATTCGCATGCGTTAGAGCTTCATCATCACTGCAGACTTTGTTACAGATAACATTTGATAATAGGTCATTTTCAATATTCTGTTTATAATATTAATAGGTAGTTTGGTTTTTGGTATTTATGGATTAATGGATAAATTCATGAGATGGCATAAAATGCATACACAAGATAGGCACACTACATTTGTCCAGAAAAGTAATTAAAAAAAAAGTTATAATAAAAGTAATAGTAGTAATAAAATGATAAACATGAAATTGGACAAGGAATGAATGTTATTAATATTGCGAAGAAAGAATTTCACTGTATTGTAATTTACATATAACAAATATAAATTTTTTTTTTTGCATTTTTTTTTTTTGTTGTTACTTGTTGGATTTTTTTAATATATAAATACAAGTGTTATGCCCCTCATCCACATTTACTACACGACTTCATTTTATTATTATTTTTTACACAATATTCCTGTAACTCAGTCCAGTTGTCTGTTTATAAATGAAATGTATTTATGAATTAGAAAGTGAATTCAGAAAGCAAATTCCATCCACAAATTTCCTTGATTTGCCCCGAGCTTATTTTGTGAGCAATCTTATTCCATTATCATCATCTGATTGCTCTGTACATATCTTTTTGCAATGGATTTGATAGGGATTCTGATGTTTCTGAACCATAAATGCAAATTTGAACTTAACTTTAAACTTATAATTAAATATATATATTAATTATATATTATTTTTTAATGGTCAGTCATTGCCATGTTCCTGAGAATACCAAGTTGGAGCCACTCATTTCTCTTTATGCTCATTTCTACCTAGAATAATTTGTATTTTGAATAAATTGTATATTGAAAATGTATTTTTACTCCAGGGCTTTGTAGTGGGCTTCACTAATTCCTAATCCCACTGATAAAAGCAGTGCTTTTATTAGGACACAAGTCTTAGCCATACTTAGCTTTGGGTGGAAAATGCAAAATGCTAATTACTTGATTCACTTCCGTTTTGTCCACACGGGGGCGTAACCACCCCAAATATAACACATTTCAAGCCACGGTATGTGTAAAAGTATTTCCTGATCATATTAGTGTCATTTCAGGAAGGCGTGTGCACATTCCCTGCACTAAAGAACAGTCTTGTGTATGACTACTTACCTTCTTCTATTGGAGAGACAGAACAAATCAGACTGTCTGTTTAAAATGGTGTGTCTGTGTGAACGGGAAAGAGAGAACTCCTAAGTCTGAGTGTGGTCCTTGTTTGTTTAAAGGGTCACAATGAGACATCCGTTCTACTCAAAACCCTTTTCTGGAGGTTCCTAAAAGATAAAATCCACTTAAAATTCCAGGCTGGATGGTGTTTTTGAGGAGGATGGGGCACTTAGAAATTCTTGTGGGATGAGAGTAAGGCTTTGATCTTCGTGGTTTTGTCTCTCAAGTGGCAGCACATTGTGGAAGAAAGAAAGAGAGCGAGAGAGCATCCTGTGTACTTACACGTTCACTCCAGCTAATGTGCACAAGGCCAGCACACACACACTAGTGTTCATTTCCACAGTATAACCTTGCATCCCACACCATTACACACTTGCTTAGATAGTACAGACCACACTGTTGTCCATGTTCTTGCAAAACATTGTGTTCAATACACATTCTTATCTTTATACATCAGAGCAATACAATACACTTAAATGTTTTTTTTTTTTTTTACTTCTCACATATACATTATAGTGAAATTCTTTCTTTGTATATCTTAAGCGGAGGTCAGAGGTCAGGGGCAGCCATGATATAGCGCCCCTGAAGCACAGAAGGTTCCTCGAGTTTCCGATTAGTAACCACTGGGCTGCCACTCTCTTAATAGTACTTTACTTAATAGTACTTATTTCTGAAATGTTACTGAATGTTTAATTTCTTTGTCTTGGACATGACACAATACAAACCTTTTCTTATAAAATCTTCTGTGTGGAAACATATAAAGGAGCCTTTAACCATCATAGAGGTTTACAAGTAACATCCCAATGAATGAGCTAAAAAGATTTGGAATTCTTATTTTTACAAACTTCAGTTTGGAATTAATATTATTTTATTCTTCAACAAAGGCATTTTAGGGGGGGGGGGAGATATATCAAGAACGTTTTCAATACAAGTTTTCACACCTGCTATTCTATTTCTGTCTTATAGTCTTTCTTGTGCTCCTTTTCAGTCACTGTTGGTGTAAACAATAACTTCATGGTCATTTCATTCTGTACATCACTGACAGGACTGTCACCTCTAGGCTCAGTGAATCTGCAGTCTGAGCTGAAATGTATTCAACCCATACTTTGCATGTTCATACCTCTGGCTGTATTTTTCTTATAACTCTTGGTGGTCTAATTTGAAACTAACTAAGCTACTGTTAACAGCAGATAGGACAACAAGAATGCTAATACCTTCGCTTGCATTTTTTAAGGGATTAACCCAGCTGGTATAAATGGGCTTCCAGGGATTTAGTGACTTTTGTGACTAATGTCTTTGGCAGATAATCTGTATATTATTCACTAACACTCCTTAGCCTCCCTCCAGCACAATCTTTAATGGCTCAATCAATTCAAAATCAGCTCACTGCTGTATTCCAAAAAACTTTTATTTTCATTTTCTTTGTCCTTATGAACACACCCTAAGGTAGCTCAGTCTGTCTGCAGGGTTTGTCCAGCACAAATCTGGATTCACTTTTATGTTGCTTTTTTTTTTCGCTTTCGATTTGTTTCATCTCCACCCTTGCTTTTTAATTCCCCCTTTCTAATTTGACCAACTTTAATCTGAAGCATATTTTCCATTGTGCTCGAGAGTTGTGTTGTGTGATGTCGGCACAGCAGGTTTCCCTCTGATCTTACTTGGCAGCTCCAGAGCAAAGCAGTGGGGGCTTTTGGCCTTCCCACCAAGAGGTTGTGGAGCTCTGCATTTAACCTCCTCTCTGTGCCCTTTTTAGTGGAATCCAAGCATAAAATTCAGTCAATTTTTCCCCTGCATGTGCTCTTCTGCTTGTTTTATGGTGTCCCTCTTGAAATGTCACCTGCTTCCTTGTTCAGTGGTTGATGTGTTGCCATTGTTATTTCACAATAAAAATAAATTACATTGAATTTAATTGAAGAAAAATGTTCTCATGTAATATAATCATGGTTTTTCATTCACCCTTTATTAATAAGTTTTTTTTTTTAAAGGGACGATCATTTTCTGAAATCATCTGTACATCTGGTCATTATGCTCTTCTTATTTTGTGATTATCATGCGTGTGTAATAGCAGTGGTGTGTCTCTCCATTATCCTACCTTTTCTCTGTATTTTTTGGCTGCTTGAATGGGGACAGTGCTGATCTCTTGGATTAGGCCATCTATTCTCCAACCCAGTCTTTGATGTCTCTGTGTGTCTCTCTCACTGCGACTCCAGTGGGAGCCTTGCGGCACAGTGGCTCAATGAGTCTGCTTTTGTTGATTCTGCCTTTCTCCTGAATGTCAAGAGGATGATTTAAATTTTTGACACACACACACATATGCACACTCATACATGCACACTGCCCCAAGAGGCTTAAAGAAAATCTGCTTTGGCTCGAACCCTCACAGGAGTATGTTACAGTATTGGACTGGGAGGATGACAGTCATTAATATAAAATAAATTATTGTCTCACACTCAAATTAGCTTTTTTTTTTCACACGCATGCAATGACAATGGTGGTAATAAGAAAGTTATTAAGAAGGTAAGGTAAGTAATAAGAATCTTTTCTTCTACTTGCCTGACAAGTAGTTCATTCTGAACACAGGTGATCCTGGGAATAAGTCATGAAGCACAGGGCAGACACAAGGATTAAAATCCTATGACAGAACACAGCTTTTAGTTTCATTTCTCCTTTTGTCAGATGACTTTTTGCATCACTGTAGATACTGGAGCTAATTGCAGGGTTTTCTATATCACACTTCTGCATTTATGGCACATTAGTCACGAATTTTAAAAGTCTGCATTAAGTCAACTCGAGAATAAATTACGGCCCTTATTAAAATGAGCAAAAATGAATGACATGCCAGATTTGTCATATTTTTAGACTAAATATATAAATACACTAGTTCTATTTTAACACAATATTGTTACAAGCATTTAAAACACTTTTGTTTTTTGGCTCAAATTTCTGCAAAATGCTAGTTTAAGATGATCTGCACTCTTATAGGGAAGCTGTAACTGAGAAGAATAACTGAGTCTCTATATGTAATGTAAATCTATTGTCTGGAAAGACCTTGAAGATGCTGAATATTTTATACTCCTTACACAGTGCTGTGTGTGTTCCACAGCTTCTCTAACCCTAACCCTAGTCCAAACTACAATACCCTGGTCTGTGCTAGAATTCAACATTCCTTCGACCTTGAACTAGCCACAGAGGTGACTGTTCATTGTAGTGAGGAAGTCCTGTAAGAAAAAGAGTACTATTTTTTTTTTATGGGATTATGTTTTCTGTAGTCAGGAAGATGTGATCTTTTTTTCTGGTGCTTTTTTCAACTTCTCTTCTTAGTTAGCTCATAGCACAAACTGTCTTTTGTTGAATAAATTCATCTCTTGTTTTGTGTAAGATTTTGTGGAATCCATTTGTGGCTGGAATCAGGAAGTGTGGTTTTCTGTATTATTTTCTCTTTTTTTTATGTTTTATCCAAAACCCTTGACTGAACTGTAACTCTGAGAATTGAATATTGTCTGAGGGAAGTAGTTTACACAAATTAGTATTTACAAAGAAAGTTTGTAGCATTCGGATAAAAACTGTCTACTTAGTCCAATATTTGTAATCTCTACAAATGTCTAGGTCTTTCCCAACAGTCAGAAGCATTGTCAAGATTATTTCTGTCTTTCTGTAAAAACAAAGGTTGCCCCTATGGATCCTTCAGTTTGTCTGTTTGAGGTTCTTTAACGTTTCCTTTTTTTCAAATGTTTCCAAGTAGAAGCTTTTGAGAAGTGCAGAATCATTAACCATCCAAAAAACCCTAAAGCAACCCGTTCTAATAGCAAACTAACAGAATAACTACTGACAAGCTCAGACTGCACCTGCGTCATGCAGGATACCCAGATGTTGAGAGGAAACTTATATCATGTAGACTCCGTGTCCAGTGTTACTACTGTCCCATGTAGTGGGTGCATTGCTGAAATTCCACAGCTTGTTTTTGTTAGTTATTAAGGAAAAGTTGACCTGCTGCTGCTCAGCTCAGTGCGAGAGGCCAATTGTGATGGGCTGAGCTGCTGCGTGCCACAAAGTAGCACAAATAATCACCCCACTGACTGTTTATTTTCCCCTATGGTCTCTGAACACATTTTGGTCTTAGTCTGACCTAAGGGAAGCATGGATGAGTGACCACAGCCCCCCATGTCTAAACTGGGGTTGATTGGTGTAATTTGTGAAGTGTCTTAGTGTATATATTTGTGTCTGGTGGAAAAGTTTGGCTTTTTATGTCACTCAAAATAATGCAATGATCCTGCACTTGTTTTTTTAGTTAACTTACACAGCACATGTAGGATTGAAGGTACAGGAAGTATGTAGGTTTCTGGTTTGGATGTGTATAACTGATCGGTATGGGCATTAGATAAGGGTGGATGGCAGAGTGAATCAGAGCTCTGGACTGGTGCGTGTGTGTGTGTGTGTGTGTGTGTGTGTGTGTGTGTGTGTATGTACTCATTACCAATCGCAGGTGGTTGGAGTTAGCCACTTTTATTGGGCTGGTATTTGAACATGGAAATTCTTTTCAGATGACACAGCCTTACACAAAACAGCAGGCTTGTGCTTCAAATTATACTCCTAACTAAGACTGATAAGTAAATTTTGGCACATTGTTGGGTAACCTTACAATTTTGTTTAACACAAATATAAAATGTAGGGCCAGAATCTATGCTCACTTGACTGCAAATGCCTATTAAGTAATGTGAACCTCTAATTTAAAAGTGGTTGTTAAAATGTATACATGACACTTAATGTAGTGTACCTCTTTGCTTATTGAAGTTTATTAATCTATCAAATAAAAGATACAAAATTAATTTTAAAGATATGAAATTCAAAGCAGATTCATATTGGGTTATAAAAGGATAAGGATGTAAATTGCTTGAGATTATAGTTGAATATAATCTATAATCTCAATAATCTATAATTATTATTCTGGGGTTGTATGGCCATTATAGACTGAGTCAAACAGTGTAACATTTTAATGAAGTATGCATTCTTTGGATATGACTGAGCTAGGTTTTATTGGCCCAATTCAAAATAAACTATAATTAATTGAAATAATGCATATCTGTAATACAAATAATGTATGCATGTATTCAATTGTTTTATTAGGATGTGACTGCTAAATTTGTAAAAGGCAAAAAAAGCCTGAATTTATTTCAATATCTGGATGCAAGTCTTCGAATATAGTACACGTGCCCCATTATTTCTTATCAGCAAAAAATTCCAGATTCTTTGTAACATGAAAAAATCCAATCTCCAAGACTGGCGTTAATAACCCAAGAGTTAAACAAGTTTCTGAATGGTGTCATAGACAGAGCTAAATTGTTTGCTTGAAGAATAATACACATTTCAGAACATAAATGAACAGTTTTTTTTATTGAGTGGTATTTCATTATTAATTGCTTTTGTATACCTAACATCTTATCTGCTTGTTATATAAAAATAATACATATTGACTATACTACTTTGTCTTAAGATCTAAATATTTCCATTTCATATGGCATATACACTGCAGAATACACAGGAGAAGGGAACATAACAGATGGTGTGTAACAGTCTGTTCATTGTCTCTATATAGAAGAGAGAGAGAGTGATAAAGAGAAACAGACAGACTAGCCAATCCATGCATATGAGCTGAACACAGTAATTACCATCGTCAGTCAAGTCATACCCACACAAAAGAACTTCTGGCCTATAATGTACTGTACTCCCTGTGATTCATGTCCACATTTTCAGCAGAGGCACTCCCTTGCCGTGGCTGCAGCACAGAAGGAGAGTCTGTCAGGGCTGAGAGATACTCGATCAAAGGAGTTCTGAAAGAGAATATGGTGTACAAAAATACAAAAGTCTGGTTCTGCTGGAAGCAGCAGTCTGAGATGGGAGGTTCTCATGAAGAGTGATGAGGATGAGCCTCCCTGAAGAGGCTGGGTCATGGACAAAGGCGGTCGTAAAGGACAGCCAAACCTTAAACTACATAGTTGCTCTCTGATGGGCGGTTATTGTTGGCAGCCTCCTTTGTTTCTTTCTCTGACGTGCTGTGGGACTTGGGCCTGGGGTTTGTTTGGCGGTTGGGGAATGGCAATCCCCCGCGATATCCTGGAAGAATAAAGATAGACAATGAGCACGATGCTTGATAATGAAAGAAATCTTAGCTTTTAGTCTGTGCTTATTTTAGGTAATTAGTCATTAACTGCAAGAATGTTAAGCCATTTGTCATTTTTATAGCCCTATCAAGTGAATAGCAATTTCCACTTTGATGAGGCTTCACACTCTGCCGAGCAACCTGTGAGAAACCTTGTAAGAAAAAGAGGCGGAACTGAGAAGCTATGTGCTGAAAACACACATGCACAGAATGTAGTCCAACTGCAGTCATTTTAGCAGCGATTTACAATTTACATGTTGTCAAAACTTAATTGCAATTTAAAAGTACTTATTAAATAACTGTTTCCTTACATATTGTTAAAACAACTTGTTACAAATAAACTTGTTACATCTGATTGTGTTGATGTGCAAAGAACCTTCGTAAAACGTTACATTTATATATATCTTTTTCATAACAGGCATGATTTTTAGATGAAAAATAATAATAGAAAAATGTCTATAAATAACCAGCTATACGTCCTATAATGCCTTGAACCATATGTGGGGTAAAGGCAACAGAGGCTAGCAGTTACATTAAGCCTGTAATATGAACCCTTTCCTACACTGTTAAAAGGTTGTGTAAAACAAAGCTACAGCATGGAGCTAGTCGTACCCAACATACCACTCTCATTTTCACTTGAGCCTCCGGAAACACCGGCGCAGTCTCTAGAGTTACCTTAGATTAAAAGTGCTCATGTGTTTACAGCATGTAGTCAGTAGCTGAGGCTTGGGAAAGTGGCTTTAGGACTGAGGGGTTTTAGAGTGAACAATTTGTGCTGTGATCAGGTTCCTCACTCACTCTTATTACAGTGACGTCCGTGCCAACCCTCCTGGCACTGACACCTGTTGGGCTCCACACAGGTCCCGTGTGCTCCACAGCTGGGCTCGCAGACAGCTGTATACACACACACACACACACACACACACACACACACACACACAGCATAAATAGACACAATGTTTAGCCTTAGGATTTAGAGGGGGAAGTATTACTGTTCAGGAAATGTTGCTGTTCATAATCTCTGCAAGCCCATAGACCACCAGCTGTTCATAAATCAATATTTGTGTGTGTGCACGCATATCTTAATTATAATATAATAACTAGGTATCATACATTTTAAGGATAAATTAAAGAATTTAAATAAAGAGAATAAATAGTCTAATAGAAAAAAGTCTATTAGAAAATAACACCAAGGACCGATTTAATACTAGGACTATATATATATATATATATATATATATATATATATATATATATATATATATATATATATATATATATATATAATACAAAATAAACATCTAAATGCTAAAAGCTGAAATGATCTAAACTAGCTCTAACTCCATTGAACACCTCTGGGTTTAAGTGGAAGGCTGACTGCACCCCAGGCCTCCTCACCCTACAGTACATCAGTACCTGGCGTTAAGGTCTATTGTTTATAAAATGCACTACACTAAAATCGGTTTCATTCTTTTTTTTTTGTGTTTTGCTCTTGCAACAAAAAGTAATCCAAGGATAATCTTAGAATTCCTTAGGCAGCATATTCAGTTATGAGCAACAAGATGTGTGAGAAGGTTCCCAAACAAACAAATCAATAAATACATTGAAAAAAGGGCATTAAATTGTCCTCAATGTTATGGAACAGAAAGTCATTGAAGTGCTGCTAGTGTACAGGAGAAATCTGGTCATTTGTCAGGGTTTTGGGTGAAAGAGCTTGCTGCTGCATTCTGTTCAAATTTGTTCAGAATTTGTAGGTAGGCCAATAGATTATGATTATCTGAATAAGAAACACTGCAAGCTTGATTCGACTTGTACTTAAGTAAGCTTGAGTTAATAAATATTTACTTAGGCCAAACACTAAAAGGAATAATACAAAAGCAATATTTTCTAACCTTTTGAGCACAGATCTCCATGGTAGCCCATGCTGCACTTGCATTTGTTCTTTCCTATACATTTGCCTCCATTTTTGCATTGCTGGTGGCATTTACCTACAGGAAAAAAAAAAAAAAACAATTACACGCCACGTTTAGACATAACTACTGTACGGTAAACTAGTACAATATAGTTTCAGTTAAATGCTTCAGATGGAGCTATGGTCTGTTTTTGTAGTTTGTGCAAAGATGAGATATACTGATATGAGAGTGTTCGCTGAGACAGATCTGACACTAAAATTCTCTTTATGAGAATTTTTTTGCAAAATGTAATGTCAAAAATGGGGTTTTAACACAAGCTGTGTTATGTTCAGTGTAAGATAAAAAAAAAGTATATTTTACAGCACAAAAAAATCCAGTGATATGAAATCTGATATGACAGGTTAACATCATCCATGATACTGATTATTGTATAACATAGTGGATAAACAATTTAAGTAATTGTAAAATTAATACAATTGAAAAAATTGAGTAACATAGAAAAATGCAAATAATTGATTAATAGAAGATTCAGGTGTGATTTTGTATTTATTAGCATATTAACCTCTACAACTTTTGAAGTTAACACGTTTTTAAAAAAAAAGCCTGGATTTTGTGATCTCCATGTGAAACCATTAAGTAATGGAAAATGTGCATTGTGCTTCTTATAAAGGAAATAATTACACCAATTTTGTTTTTTATAGCTGTTAGGTAATTAACAGACTACAACATGATGTAAAAGTAGAAAGTAATTGACATGAAGTAAGGGGAAATTGGATTCTTGGAAGCTATTCCAGTCACAAAGGTAAATCAGGGAAATACTCATGAACCAAGCTTAATTTGTGTCATATATATATATATATATATATATATATATATATATATATATATATATATATATATATATATATATATATACTTTAACGTCTTAATGGTATTTCCCCTTAGATATCAAGTAACAGGAGTACATGAACTACAGAGCTGAATGGAAATGATTAATAGTGTGAAAACATCCTGTCTCTGTCTCTGAGCCGAATGGGGGACGGGGAAGGGAGGTTAAGGCAGGATGACAGGAAAGGAAAGATGAAACAGAAAGGGTGAAGCAAAGTGTACAGAAAGGAGGCAGACTATGTATGTGTGTATACCATGTTTAAGTCCCTATTTCAATCTAAGCACATTTGACAAAATGACCATGTTAGCTCCTTAAATTCTTCATGTCTAATCTAAAGCATTAGACAACACTGTTGGATTTGATGTAAAATGGATTGTAAGCAAATATCATAGCCATTTTACATCCTAATTATAAAAGAAGCTGTTAAAAGCAAAAGTGTTGTCTAAGAAAAATGTATTCCGTTTATTTATCCTATCAATTGGGTTAGAATTAAATTAATTCTAACAATTAGCAGCACAACACTGAGCTCATGGGCTGGAATTTAGGATTCATTTTACATTGTTAAATGATGTCACGTTTGCTCATGTAGGTGCTAGCCCATTTGGCATTAGTGTGAGAACACACTTCAGTTAGCAAGTTTATTTGGGGGGTGTCTCTGGAAACAATGTGTGGTAATGTGAACATTATGACTGAGTAACAAATGCAAGGGCTTTCCCCTTTGCTTCCCATCACACAGTGGAACATGACGAGCATTATTTGCATTAGTTGCAATTACTGTATCTAATTTAAATTGTAATGTATAATTACAATTCTTTACATATGTTATCATATTTTATATCATTAATATGAATATCCCTGGTTTCTGATGTACTCTCCAGAGATTTGAAAGAAAAACATCATCCACCAGATGAACTGCAGGTGCATATCCTTTAAATTACATCTAGATCTGATTCAGCAGCCAGAAGGTCTCTCCACCTCTTTTAGCTGCTCTAATGAATCTGTCTAGATTGTCTGATAACTGTGTTTATATACAACAGTGAAAAAGAGCAAAAAAGAGCAAAAAAAGCATTTGGAACTCCCAGTGTTCTTTTCTCTTTTAACTGTAACAATCTGGTAGTTGTCCATCAAGATCTAAACCAGGCAATAACCCGTTCTAAGCCAATCGGGGTTCAAAATTGTGCATCGAAATTAAGGTCAAATGCTGTTTTCAAGTACAGCAGTATCGAATAATAAACATATCTACATATTTTACATAAGGCAATATAAAAAAAATGTAAAAAGCAGTATTAACAATTGAGCAGTGCTTATTTTGATCTTTTTTAGCATGTTAGAGGATGAATGATAATTATAGAGATCACAGCAGTCATAATGAAATAGAGGCCTAAGCAATGCTTGTGACAACATTACAAATTTAGGTACAAAAATCTTATTAACAGATGATTAACAGGAGCTTTGATTGTACTCACACATTTCACAGCGGACACCTTCAAATCCTGTAGGGCAAATACATTTTCCAGGATGGAAACAAGTTCCACCGTTCAAACATGTAGTGCTGCAGTTTGCTGCAAACCAAACAAGAGGATTGTATCTATAGGATGCTTCTGTGTGTCTCAACAACAACAAAAACATAAAAAACTGTACTTTTCCTTGTCACTGGGGTGGTACTCTTAGGAGATACATCTTTTATAACTAAAGGAATTGTATAGTTTATTACCATTTAATCTGATAGTGTACGCACCAACGGAATTATAAAGTAAGCAATTAAAAGTCTATGTACATATGATTTAAGGTGATAATCTTTTATACCTCTATCACAGCTGGCTCCATGGTAGCCGAGAGGACAAATACACACCCCTGGACTCATGCACATGCCTCCGTTCAGGCATCTTGGTGAACATAAGGCTGGGAGACAAAAACAAGTGGATATCATTGTCATGTATTTTACCAAAAAATCTATTCCATAACATGAAAAAGGGTTGACTGAGGGTTCAAGGGACAAATCATTGCTCTCTTAATATAAAGAACTTTTACTTGGCACCATTGTGATTGTTCTGAATAGGGTTTCTTCAGAGGAATATACTGAGGGCACTTCAGGGTGATGGGTGCAGTGCAGAAGAGGGATTCAGAAACTAGTATAATATTGACCGTATCAGTCAAGATTTATGGAATAAAATTTTCATTCCATTTCATTATTTGTGCATCATTTTTCTGCCTTCTTGTTTTCAATGGATGGATTAAACCCATTCAATTCCAGACTCTGTTTAAAAAATTATATATGTTCAATATTAAATATATAAATTAGTTATATTATAGAATCTATCAGTGGTGTAGACAGTGCCTCTATCTGTTTTATAGATTTCAATGTAGTAAAGTGACTGCTGAAATGAATCAACAGTTTCAAAGCAAATGGAAATAGTTTACATTCAATGCACATATCACTTGTCTGAAAAAGTATAGCGAAGCTGAGTTTCAGGTGTTTCAAAGGGACAGAAAGCGAATTGAAGACTCTTTTTGAAGCTGCAAACTAATGAGAAACACATGGTACTGCCATGTTAATATGGGAAACATATGAATATTTATGTACATTTCTAAGCATTCTTTGTAATCTGTATAAGCTGTTTGGACTTTGGTGTATGGTGGCCAGGTGTAATCCACATCTATATACTATATATACTTCGGTTTTAAAGACATTAATTGTGGAATTGCAGGCTTTTACCTTTTTCACAATGTGTGCCATAGAAACCGTCCTGGCATTCACAGACGTGCCTCTCGCTGCAGTAGCCTCCATTCCTACAGCCGCCAGGACACTTCGCTTCAGAGGAAGAGGGAAGAATAAAGAGATGGTAAGGGCTCTTCGCTCTCTGCTTTTTTCCTCCATCGCTTTAAGGGTCCTACACAGGCAACTGAATTCATTCACACACATGCCTTCAAAGGAAGCGAACATCAGTACTTGAAAAGGAAAAGTGAAATGCAAAGGCTTTGAGGTGAAACCACAATGTCATCAAGTCTGTCAAAAATGCCATTTCAAATCTAGCCCTTTAAATCTGGCCTGCTGCGGTTTAGCACGGATCGTGTCCTAGTTCTGCAAGCTGTTTCTCAAAGCCATGTGTTCTAGTCACATTAAAGGCTCATTCCATGGAAACGAGTGTAGCTTCCAGACATGTTTTAAAAACAATTTCCTTTCTTTCTACAAGCAGTAGCGGTGTCTGGAATATTTGCAACAGCTGACCAGCTGCCCTAAGGGGAACCTGGCACCAGCTTTCATTCCTCTGCTACAGAAATAAAACACATATGGAATATTTGTCTCATCTTTTTGAGAAACAAATCCTGTCTGAGTCCAGTTATGGCCTAGCCTCCGGCCACAGTCGTGGCAGAATCCCAGCTCAGAACGACAGCGGTGAATTTTCCTGTGTTTTGATCATTAAGCCACCTTCAGCTGTCACTGGCAAACGTGCTGCTTCCTCCCCACAGAGAGACCTCAGCCAGATGGACCATTTGATCTGTGGAGTGTGTGTGGAGGAGGGTGTGTAAGGAATGCAACACTAGGTGTGTGTGCCGGGGGGGTCATGGGCTGCAGCTGGCAGATTTCACATGACATCATGGGCCAGCCATGGTCTTTGTGTGTGAAACGCAGTGGGACCCAAATCACATCTCTACTTCTCTCTTTTTCATCAGTTCTTAAGTTTAGCATCAGGGACATTTCATGTGCTGCAAGATAATTCTTTAAATACATGCACTTTCTTTTTATTAATGCAAACC
The DNA here is from genome assembly GCF_014805685.1 of Silurus meridionalis. Lineage (NCBI taxonomy): Eukaryota > Metazoa > Chordata > Actinopteri > Siluriformes > Siluridae > Silurus > Silurus meridionalis. The sequence goes on along the minus strand of NC_060901.1, from coordinate 8,589,818 downwards.
ACGCTTGTGCTGTGCTGAGATTATCTGCATTTTGACACGAAAAGATCCGCTGACTGTTTATACTGAGGTCTGACCACAAACCACAACATTAGTTGTCCATCATCAGACAGAGAGCACAGGCTGTGCTTTGGCATCCAAGGCCATTGGACTTACCCAGCTTTGTGTATTCTCTAGATAGAAAGAAAGTGCTCATAAAGAAAACCAGGTAGAGCTAATTTTACACCAATTAAAAGACCTTTGATCAGGAAATAAAGATTTTTTTTTTATTATTCCTGTGAATAGGAATAAAACTAGGACTATAAAAAGGAAAAAAAAATCTGCAACTAATAAAGATTATTATTTTCTATTAATGGCACATTCCATTTTATTTATTATTTATTTTATTATAATTAATTATTATATTATTTATTTTATTTTACTTTTTAGGCTTGAATTATGTGTAACATCTTCCATACAGTCTCATCTGAACCAGCTCTTACTATAGAAACAAGAATATTTTATAGAAATGCATTCATTCTAATATTAGCATCACTGTTATAGGAAATTAATCAGCAAATCAGACTGATCAGATTTAAGAATTCTACAATCCTATGTGAGAACATTTACATCAGCTGTATGTGCTTGTATATGTCACAATTTAACATAGGCCTTCAATTCTTTTCTATAATAAATTCAAAAGGGGAAGTGTGAATGAGCTAACCTTTCTGGCAGGTCTTAAAGAAAATGGCATTGTGTGGAGTCCTGAGAACGATGTTTCCACCCCTGTCCATTACCAGAATGGTGACCTCGAATGCTGCCACACCATCTTGCTCGCCTCGGCACGGAAAGCCTACCTGAATCACTGAATAAACAAACACACAAATTATATTTTATTGTGGCTTTGAAAAAATCTGTATGTGCTACAAGCTAAAGATATTCCTAACTAAGATATTTAGTTATATATGTATAACAGCAAATTATTTTTTACCAGAAGTTGTATGTGGGACAGAGCCTAAGAGAGGAACATTGACGATTGGGTCATCCATGATGTCCTTGTCAAATGAACGCAGACTCTGGAACTCATAAAAGTAATCCTCCTGCAGGGGAATAAGAAATGTTTTTTTTCTCTTCCCTTTTCACAAAACAACAGTTTTTGAACGCTGCCACTGAAGCGTGGGTCTCTGCTGTCCTTGTGCTAAAGCAAGGCACTTAAAATAAAAAAGACAACTTGGCCAAAGAAAGCACGATTGAAAAGAGAGGTTACGGATTTGTACATTTTATTGTGCTGTGTAAGTCATCACAACAGAAGAGCACATATATCTACAAGCAGTGAATGCACCCTCTTTTTTTCCTGTGTGTCAATGTGAATTGGTTTATTTGCTCCAATGTGAATGAGGCTTTGCTCTCTAAATAATGTCCTCAAAGCTTTGAAAATTACACACTTGTCAAAGAGGCTGTGATGGCATGGCAAAACACACACACACACACACACACACACACACACACACACACACACACATACATACCATACACCACACCACACACAATGTCCCTAAAGAAGATGAAAGCAAAAAATTGCCATTTTTTTCTGTCTCCCTCTTCTTCCTATCTATTTTAGATAGAGCATGGTGGTGTTTGAAGAAGGGAAAATACACAGGCTGTGTGGAGAACTTTGCTAATCCTTCAGCTGAATAGTAATAACCAACACAGATAACTCTCGCCGCCAGCCTTTTATGCCCAAGTTCTTTGTTCTTAAGCCTCAGTGGTGGGCTTTGAAGTATGGAGTAACAGAGCCAAGGAAAAAGAGAACAGTCTCGCTTTTACTCTTGTTCGGTGCACGTCTATCTCTCCCTCTTTAACTCCATCTCTCTCTTTTTCATTGAGGCAAAATGCCATTTGTGGATTATGATCTCAAGGTCCATGAGTATGTCATTTGTTAAGCAAGAGCACTGATCTAACTTTTTTTTTTCTTTTTTTCATAACATCTTATTTGGTGGATTTTCCTGCAGGTTAACATCTTTTATTCAGAAACTTGTGTTTATTATTTAAATCATCTGGTTGATGAAAAAATTTAAGTTTGAAGAAATGTTGTTTCATCTATTTGTTCATTATTCAATGTTCCACAGAAAACAGTCTACAATGTGGCTAGACTTACACTTCCCAAAGCCTATCCTTAACACACAGTGGATGCAAGGAAAGAATACACCCTTTTATATGGTGCCAATTCATCAAAGGGCACCATGTATATATACAAGTGCACACTCATTCACATCCGTGTTTGAAAAGTGGGACACACGTGGGTTTGAAGATGGAAACTCAGAAAATCTACAAAACAATGACAACACGTAAAAATCCAGACAGAGACTAACCTAATATATCTCAGATATGAACCAAAAATCCTAGAGCTGAAACCCCATGTTAGATCTAAATATTCTGGTTAAAAAAGTGCTATCCTATACTAGTGATATCTAATGTGCATATTCACCTTGCGTCACCTTTCACTTAATAATTCATAAACTTAGTACATATACTCATGAGCCACTTCCTCTAGTAACCGTCCAAGACGTATAAATGAGCACGTGATCATGTAGCATTGGCGTAAATGTAATGAGTACACTACAGAAACATTTGGTACACCTTCACAAACGATCTTGGTTCAAAAATGCTCTGGATAATCTCCTTGCTAGAAATATATCCAAACCTGGCACCAGGTTTGGCACCAGAATTTTTAAAAAAAAAATTTATAAAGTAAAATGTCAATAATAATGAATTTATTTGTATTTATTCATTTGAATCCAGTGACCACAACTGCATACATCAACAACATTAAAACTGATTCTGAACGATCTCTGTTGTTAAAACTTGTGTTGACACAGCAGTTCGAATTCTGGACAACTGACAGGAAGGTGTTGAATTCGAACCTCGGTATCACCATGCTGCCAGATGTCCAGAATCTAGCCATATGTATAAAAGCATCTGCCAAATTAATAAATGTACAATGTAAACCTAAAAGGAAACAGATGCTCAAGCATAAGAGTGCGGATGGTCTGGATGTTTGGGACACGTGCCTGCAGGGGTGGATAAAGCAGGCGTACGCTTTGATTCCATGATCCAGCAGCTTGAATGCACTGAGACCTCAAACACTGACAGATGTATATGTGACAGTAAAAAAAAATTACAATCTAGGGTTAGATTTGAAAAACTAAAATTTTGGTTCTCAACCAGAGAGATGATATTGTAACAAGGACAATGCAGTTTCTATGTAGCTTATTACAGCTTTATTATCAATAACGTCTCAATTATAAAGCACAATGGAAAACTTTTCAATGTTTTTTTTTCTTCTACATAATTTGTCAGTGATTTCCATTGGCTTGATGTAAGACATCGATGTAATTTTTCATTGCAATGACTTTTGAGCAATGTTTAGTAGTTTTTTTTTTTTAATAAAACAGCGATAATAAGGAGTTTAAAGAAAAAGTGCAGTATTTCCAAGGTGTAAATTTGAGCTGGATTGTTTACCTGATTATCAGTTACTTGCCAGGTGAAGTTCACGTGGTGGATCTGAACAGGGATGGCAGGCATGCGCTGCTGAGCTTTCCTGAAGTCGTGGGTGAACGGGGCCATTTTACCCTCGGACACAATTAAAATATCCTCCTCGAAACCTGGTTTAAAAAAAAAATCAATCAAGCAACTAAAATCATGAAACAGTTTACATTTACAAACAGACATGCGAGCAGTTCAACTGATTACCCACTGATTACACAAATACATTTGCAGATAGGATTCCCTAGGGAGTTCCCATCTCAAATCTGGCATCATAGATGCTTTTTGTATTTACCTAATAATATCCGTGCTTGCCTGGCATCAATCCACATGTACAGACTTCCATGCTCAGGGGCAGCTCCGACTAACAAACTCCTAAAAACTAGGAGAAAGTAAGACTTAAAACACAGCTCAAGCATAAGATTTACTAAAGCCATGGTGCACAGTACTCCTGATTGCGCCCTGTGATTTGTATAATATGGATCTTCTTTATTCAATCCTAAGCATTCAGTGGCTCTTCAGTGCGCGTGCGGTTTAGGGAATGAAATGTCCGGGCGCTCTAGTGCTTTAAATACAATCCGCCGCTGAAATTACCTGCTCTGACCACTAGATGTCGCGACACCGCGCTGAAACTTGGACAATCTTCTACAACTCAAGTTTTGTTTCAAATTTTGTAAATTATAATCCGGTTTGTGTACCTTCCGGTCATTTCTTTTTTATATTAAAAAGAGAATTTGCAAAAATTAAAAAAGGACAGTTATTTGTATTTTCTTCTAACACTCCAGAACTAAACTACAGGCAATACAAGTTTTTTTTTCGATTTCTTCAAAGCGAAAATATAACAGAAGAAATTGCCTTTTTTTGTTTTGTTTTTTTTTTTTGTTTTTTTTTAAACACGTCTAATTGCTGAACTGCAGAAGCAAAACGTCACAGCAAGTTCAGGACAGCGGCTTCAGATCAGAAGTGGGCGGAGCTTATACAGTATATATTATAGGTAGATGTGTTACCTAATACGAGTAGATTTAGTAGGTATGAGCAATTTAAAATATATTTTTATTGTATCGATATCGACATGTCACTTTTCAATTCGTACATGCGTGATAAGCAACATTTTAAAGCATTAACTATGTGAATGGATAACTCAGTAGTTGATTATTAGTTTATACGAACGAAAGCGATAAACTAACCACACACACACACACACACACACACACACACACACACACACACATTTTAATACCAATGTCCTATCACCTGTTGTTAATGCTAATGTTAATATCCCCTGTTCTTACTGTAGTTTAATGTGTTTTCTTTATAATTGTTTTCTATGGGAGGAAAACGCTTAAGGTGCAAGTTAAAGTGCGGGTGTAAATAGATTTTTTTCGTCATCAGGTGGATTTCTTTTTTTACGGAAGTGCATTGCATTCACAAAAAAAAAAAAATATTCACAGCAAGGATATCATAATTATGACTTACTATCTCATGATTATGACTTATTTCACAATTATGACTTATTCTCTCATAATTATGACTTACTAACTCATAATTATGACTTAGTATCTCAATTATTATTATTATCATTATTAATTATGAGATACTAAGTCATAATTATGAGATAAAAAGTCGTAATTATGAGATAGTAAGTAATAATTATAAGATAGCAAGTCGTAATTATGAGATAGTAATAATTATGAGATAGTAAGTCATAATTATGAGATCCTTTTTGTGAATATTTTTTTTTGTAAATGCAATGCGCTTCCATACTTTTGCAACCTCTAGTTTCAAATGTTAGTCGGAGATAGAAGTCAATCCTGCTCCACGTTCAGTACAAAATCTTACATTTCTTGCTGAAACCCTCACTGTTTTCCCATATTCACGCACCAAGTACTCTAATATCGAGGAAGACGACATTCCTTTTTCGCCATTTTTGAAATCATATTAAGGTGAAGATTTTGATCTTCCAGATATTTAGCCCTTTATTGTGGTGCGTTCCCTGGTTGCATAAAAAGTGAACTTCCTGTGCCATAAATTAATCATAAATAATTTTTCTGTTTTAGTTTTTCTTTGATTTTATTTTTTGTTCATCCACAAGAAGATTATTTGTTTTTTTTTTCGTAGTTTGTATATATATATATATATATATATATATATATATATATATATATATATATATATATATATATATATACAATAATATATATATAATTCTAAGAAAAAATTTGAAAGGTCGTTCAGGTTCCTTCATTTCATGACGAATATATGTATTATATAATTGGAAAATATATTTCAATAAATCTTAAATAATGGTCTTTAAATATAATTATAAATTGCATGTCGTTATTTGTAAATTTGTTTATTAAGAAATATTCCTCTGATTTAAATACTGAAATATTGATTTTAATAATTAAAAATTTTAATTGATTTTTGGATTAAATTGTGGCGTCAGAAATGTTATATATATATTTAATATAATATAATAAATTAAAACAGGTGAACTCAAATTACTGCATTAAAACCCATAATATATATTTTATTTGTGTACAAACAGACGTGTATCTAATATGATCACACTAAACACAATAAAAATAAAACACATTTTATTGATTTAATTGTAAAATCGCTCCTTGAGAAGAGAGTTACTCTGTTAGTTCATAACCACGCTGCTGTATGTGCTCTCTTACAGTACTTGTACGTCATTTCCGGTGGCGCTCTCAGTGCGACTTTTGTGCAAAGATGGCGTCCGTGCAGCTCACGGACGAGGAGCTTTTCTCTGAGTTAAAGCGCCTCGGCTTCACCCCGGGCCCGGTCACGGAGAATACGCGGCCCGTGTACGTAAAAAAGCTCAAAAAGCTACGCGAGGAGCAGCAGCAGCGTTCCAGGGGCGTGAAGGGGAGAAACGGCAGCAGCGTCAACAACAGCAGTAACGCCAGTAGCGGCGGCGGTAATAACGGCCACACAGCGGCGGGAGCCGCGGCGTTCCGCGCTCGACCGACTGCCATTGACGCCATTCACGTGAACTCGACACGAAGCCCCGGTGCTCGGCCAATTCTGGTGGAAAAACGAGCGGACAGGACCGGAAAGTTTGTCCTGGGATTTAGCTCGGACGAGTCGGACGCGGAGGCGCCGCAGAAAAAGGGAGGCCCGAACCACAGAGGCGCCAGGAGAGACCGAGGCTCGGCGCTGCTCTCGATAAGGCCTACACAGGAGTCTCCCGCCTCCGGTGCTCGCAGAACTACTCTCGGTTTAAACAGTAACACCAAATACCACCTCGGACTTTCGGAGAGCAGAAGAAGCACTTTAGGGTCCCCGTGGTGGACAGACAGGGGGAGATCAAGCTCGCATCGCGACGTGGAGGAGGATGAGGATAAGGATGATAACTGCGAACCGGAGGACACGGATAATCTTGAGGATACTGAGAGGACCGGGACGACTCTAAACGGTAGTAAAGGGTCTTACAACAACAACAAGCTGTCTGGGGATTATTCTGATTCTGACGAAGAGGAAGACGAGGAAGAGGAGGAACCAGAGCGCCGACGCGAGCGCCGTCTGCTTTCCAGACGGAGTGTGTCGAAGTTCACGTCCACTCCTTACAAAAGCGTCTGGGATTCGAAACGCGTCCGGGAAAAGGTGGCAGACACCAAGTCTGGCACTGCCGGTCTAGACATGGCGAGTGAGTGGGGGGAGGACGACGGAGAAACAGCCGAGTTGACCGGTGGCTATGTGAAAAATTCCCGCTTCACGAGTGTGAACGGCGAGGAGAGCAGCAGCAGCAAACCCGACGGGGAGGCCCCCACAAGCAGCGGTAGCTTCAGCTCGGCACTCAGACCTCGTTTTTCCACCTATAACAGTCTGACCTCCACTTACGCCTTCAACAACTCGAACCACACCAGCTCCAACCATAACTACAGCCACAAACGAAAGGCTGCGGGGCCAGAGGATGAGCTGCTGGAGCAGTTTAAACGGGATGAGGTGTCCTCCACCGGTAGCTTCAGCGCTCACTACCTGTCCATGTTCCTTCTGACCGCCGCCTGCCTCTTCTTCCTGCTGCTCGGCCTCATGTACCTCCGAATGCGGGGCTCTGTACCTTCAGACGCAGTTACTGGTAAGTACACGTACATTTACAGAGGGGATTAAATAATTTACTTAAATAATTTCCAAAAATCTATTTGTTCTCTAAGAGGCATCCCACTGAACTTGATTACTAATATCTTGTTTATTGTACCATGACTGCTGTTGAAAACTTTGAGGTTTGTTGAGACTGAATTCATACTGAGTGTGTTCAGGCTCACAGTCCCGACCCTGATGTCTGCATTCCTCTCTTTACTTCAAAATTATACATGCTGATATATTGTGTTACCGAAACTAGTTGTTTGTTGTATTACAACACCGCCCGTGCATTTTCACACTACATGATATGCATCATTTTATTAAATTTTTCTTTGGATGTGCAAGAAAACATAGAACCCATATGATGGTGAGCCCTTTTAGGCGTTTCATTCAATATTTATTTCAAAAAGTTAAATATTTAACGTCATAAATATTAATATTACATCCATTTGTGCAAAAGTGGGTCTGATCAGTGGCTTGTTGACATGACTCAAAAGGGGCACAAATACATCTGAGTAAAACTCAAGAACTGTTTGGTTAAAAGTGCCGTCGCTCCCATTACCAGACAGGAAGTGACATGTCGCTCTTGCTCTCCTGCTGATCCCCTGAAACAGAACAACACTGAAACTACCATCATGCAGAGATGTTTCAGTTCTGTGCACCTTTACATACTGACCCACTACCATCAGCACCTAGTGTTTGCTTACTGTGATTTTTCCCTATTATATTTTGCCTATTTTCACCCACTTGCTAGTGTTCTCATTTACACTATGACTACAAAACCAAATCTCTTCTCATGAAATCTGACACTTTTGGTTGGTTTTGCTCTGTTTTTGTCAGTGTTTTCACACTTGTATGTTCCCGATAAGGAAAAGATGGTGTGTAATTTGTACGGATTAATTAAGATGTTTAAGGAAAAAAAAATTAATCAGACCTAACCTTGGCCAAGGTGTGTAGTACAGCAGGTTGTGGAATCACGTCATAGATACACTATAGATTGTGAGGGGTGTTCTATTGAAACATGCAACTTCAGTAGGGTTTATTTTCTTTTACTGGTTGAATAAACTTATTTGCTCATTAACCCGGATACAAAATATTTTTAGCAGTGTTTCGGTCTTGTTCTTAGAGTTAAAACGTCACTGTTTCTTTTGTTTAACTCATTAACTAATTAACAAGACCTTTAATCCTGAGGGAAACACTGATGTGTGTGGGGTGTTTTTGTTTGTTTAATTAGTAGCTCAGCTATGTCTGAGGAAGCTAGCGCCTTTTATTGAGAGCTTAAGTGTGCAGTGTGCCCAGGGAGAGTCTGGACTAAAGAGCGAGTGGCAGACAGACATCTAGGTCACAGACAAGCTAAGGCAGACTAATTACTTGTCTCTCCAGAGATGCTGGAGGTCTGTGGTCACAACTACAGTGCCCGACTCTGTTTGCTGACTGTCTGATTGTATATCCAGCACCATTTAAGTTTTTTTTTCTCTTTTTTCTGGTTTTGGATATATGTAATCTTGGCAGACACATAGAGACATAGTGTTGCATCATTTGTCTTTTATTCTAAAATAGTAATTATGCCATTTTGCTGTACCATTAAAGTCGGTGTGTAACATTTTTTTTTTTGTTGTTTGTTTTTCTTCTACAGCGCAATGTATTTCCATGTGAAACAGATGAAGCTTTTTAGCTTTGATGTACAGCGTGACCGTGCTAACAGATGTTTTGGAGGAACTGATTTATTAATGTTTTTAAAAATAGTATTAAGCCAGCTGTTTATGGTAGAGGGATACTATATGTAAGGGATATTCAAAATACCATGCTGAATAACGTGATATGACTTTATTTGTTTGTACCTAACTAGAGCTATGTACTGTGGAAAATAATTAAGTACCCGGAGTAATTGGAGACCCATCGTTTGTGCATATGCCGATTGTGTGTCATAGTAGGAAATGCAGTGGGATGTAATTCTCTCTTCTACTCTACTCTGAAATTAAACTTCCTTTTGCTGCTCTGGTTTTTCCCTTTTGCAGGCAGAAGCCACCCATTTGGTGCAACCTTTGATCAAACATATGTAAGTAACTTTATTACATTATCTCTTACATTGAGAATGGTGTGCATTGTTGTTTAGAAATTTCTGAAGATTTTTTTTTGTTATTTTGGAGTCTGTTCTTTATGCACAACATTTCAAACTTATATCTGTTTATTTTTTTAATTGTGCATGTGGATGTCCTTCAGCTTTTACCACAAGGTTTAAAATTAAAGTGTAGTGATAGAGATGGTCAGTGGAAAATATTGTAACTGTGAGTTTTCTTATTGATTTAATTGTATGTTTGGGTTTCTCAGTAAAAGCTTAATTTAAAGCCCAAGTCCTAAACACCTGACAGAAGCAAACTTTCTAATGTTAATTAATTGATTGTAGTTTTAATGTGATTATAGATTTCCTTATTGCATTTGCTTTGTAGGCATCCCAAAACAGCAGATTCCAAATGCAGACATCTCTCAAATTAACTTGTTTTTGTATCTGCCTATCTGTGTCAAATAATAAGAGTATAATTGTCAAATTACTGTTATATGTGGTCATCTATTTCTGGATAAGTTTAAAGTGCTGCAATAAAAACCAAAAAAAAGTTTACTTAATTGAATGCAAATGTTTTTCAATTAAAGCTGAAAGTCATGTTCATATTTACTCTAATATAGTGTGGCAGATGGTGTCCAAAATATTTTTGCACCAAGCATAGTTTTGATATAAAATGTTATAGTATAAATATATAAATAGTAGATTTTATGTGCGTTTTTATTTTGTTGAAAGTAATGTTTGTTTTGTTTGTTTGTTTTAAAATAGTAGATACTTCTAGAGGGCACGTTAAAGGCACGTCTATCCTAGTTTCAGTATTACTTTTAAAAAGTCTTTTCTTCCTCCTCACGTGATTGAATGATGTTTTTTTTTTTCATGTTTTAATGGGCTCACCACATCAAGTGGTAGAACAGGTCGAGCTGCAATGATTCTGTTTCCATTTAAAAACATGTTCGCCTTTTTTGTTTCTAGAACCACACGGAGAAAGACACCATTCTCAGTCTTCTACTCCATCTACATGAGCATCTGGCTAATACTGCAGGTGAATATAAATTTCAAAACAATAATGATTTGGAGATGCAGAGAAATGTGGATGTAGCCATTGAAATATCAACATTTTTGAAAAAACCTAAAAAAAAAAATAACGATGTGGCTCACAAGATCTTCATTATTACAAAACCTAAATTAAAACCTAATTAATACAATCATGCACTTTGTTTTCCTGGTGCTTTTAGAAGGAAAAAAAAAATCAACATGACAGTAAACTAGATGCCCAAACGTCAAAGATAATTGAACTTGCTACTCAAAGTACTGAGAATGTCAGTACTCCCAAAAAAGTGTATTTTGTGCTTAATCAGAGTATTTAATTGTCCTATCAGCTAGCCTTAATCTTCAATAACATTTCCATTCAATATTTCTTCCAGGTGAACATGACTGCAAAGATCTCAACGATCCATTAAACAGAAGTGTCTCCTTTTCTGAGGCTACAGCGTATCTAAAGGTATTCGAGTTATACCTCACTGGTGGTGATTACTGCTATAATATCAGTCATGACGGAAAAATAAACAACTTTTTCCGCTGTTACATTTACTGTGTGTTAGTATTTGATAACATGTATTCAGTCATATCCATGTTTTTCTTTATTTAGATGCAAAATATAAGCTATGACGGCTGGATAGAAACAGCCATGGAGTGGATCATTGTCACCGGAGAGATTTCTGGTATAAGGTAACGTGAACCAGTAGTTTAATTTTCAGTAGATTTTCCACTTGGAGTTTCTTAAACTAATGAGGACATTTTTTAATGACATTGCTGCTATGTCTAATTACAGCGTGTTCAACTAAAAATAATGTATTTCCATTTGTTCCCTTGCTGCTGGTCCTACAGGTTGATTGCAGATGACCCTATGCAACTAGTGGAAGACATGTCTGACATAGCTCGTCTGGAGTCCACTCACCCTCGCATGTCCTTCGTTTGCCGTTTGCGACGAGCCTTCTTCACTGTGATCTACAGAGTACTTCTCATTCTTGCTGGTACATCTCTCAAAATTAGAGTTTCATTTTATACACAGAATTGAAGCTTGATTTATTAAACACAAGTGTAAGATTCGGGCTGGTTTAGTTAAATGTAAAAGCAAACAGCTCTCGTTTTTCAGACCATTTCTATGCAAATCCAACCCCACCCTTTCTTCAGCTTTGCCTAAGCTCTGTCTGCTTCCTGCATCCCCAAAGGAATTGGCATTGTATACGGCGTAATTCGTTACGTGAAGTACCGATGGAGGAAGGAGGAGGATGAGACCAGGCAGATGTATGACATGGTGGAGAAAATCATAGGTACTGATGCCATTTTTATTTTATTTTTTCCCAGCTGCAGTTTGTTCTGCCTTAATGAACCTGCGCCTGATTTTTATAGAGGAGTGGTGAAACGAGACGAGTGTGTAAAAGCTGCATTTCTGTGTTTGCAGATGTCTTGAGAAGTCACAACGAAGCTTGCCAGGAGAATAAGGAGCTGCAGTGTTATCTGCCTATTCCACACGTGCGGGACTCTCTTGTTGAGCCGCAGGACAGGTGGGAATTTTTACTGTTTGGCTGGAATTTTTACACAATGCAAAGCTTGTGAGCAGAAAATTGATTGGTCATTGGTCAGTTGTTTAGAAACAACTAAGTTTTAGGTTTAGACTGTATTGGTCTGTATGGACTTACTTTAGTTCTTTACAGATTTATACACCATAGTCTACCGTTGATACAATTTTCAAAGTTTTGAATTTTGAGTAAGGGTGAAATAAAAAGCAAATGTTTTCCCCTTTTTTTAATGTATATAATTTAGATTCATAGAGTATAATAATATTGTATAATATAATAATACTTTTTTGTGGGTTTGATTTAAATGTCAGGAAGAAGATGAAGAGAGTTTGGGAAAAAGCTGTGAATTTCCTCTCTGCAAATGAGTCCCGCATACGGACTGAAACACAGAGGATTGGTGGAGCTGATTTCCAGGTGTGGCGGTGGCTTCAGCCTTCCTTGTCTTCTGACAAGATGTGCAATATGCCCTCTAAAGTATGGCAGGGAAAAGGTAATGCTCCTTGTTGGTGCTATGGCATCAATAATGTTTTCAGTCACACTGTGTATGTGAGACGTTTACTTGTTTTTAAATGTAACACTGTGCATGTTGTTTCTCACAGCGTTTCCTTTGGATCGAAGGAATTCGCCACCAAACAGCTTAACACCATGTCTGAAAATTCGCAACATGTTTGACCCTGTAATGTAAGTTCTGACTGTATCAGCTTTGTGTTTGTTAACAGAGCCAAGAAATAAATGCAATGCATATTTAAAAAGCCTTAAAGATTATGGTAGGTTTCATATTTAGTGGATTTTAAATGCTTACGATCGCATAAACAAGTTTGACAGGTCAGTTTAACATGTTAGATTGTGTACCTTTTAAAGAAGAGTTTTTTCAGAACACCCAGTTTTCTATTGTTTGTTAGGGAGGTGGGGGAAAACTGGCATCTTGCCATTCAAGAAGCCATTTTGGAGAAATGCAGCGATAATGATGGGATCGTCCATATTGCTGTTGATAAGAATTCACGAGAGGTGGGTTTTTCTTCCTTTTCACTGCTGAATTCTGTCACCTGAGTCTTTTCCCACCAGCATGTTGTGACAGCATGTTGGAAAAGGCACAATGAAAGCACTCAAACTACAAATTCATGTCGAAATCTGTGTTGGTCTTGTAAAATATTTCATTATTGTCATCCTGTTTTTCTGTCCTTACAGGGCTGTGTGTATGTGAAGTGCCTTTCAGCTGAGCACTCTGGAAAAGCTTTCAAGGCACTGCATGGCTCTTGGTTTGATGGTAAATGCATTTAACAATTGTGATAGATGGGAGTGGAATAGACCAAGGCATCACAGTTTACATTGATCTCATGCTTATTTACAAACTGCTGTTGTGATTTATCGAGCTCCTGACCTCTTCTGCCTTCTGTTCCAGGAAAGCTGGTGACTGTTAAGTACCTACGTCTTGACCGCTACCACCAGCGTTTCCCACAGGCCCTGGGCTGTAACACGCCTCTGAAACCGTCCAGCTCCAACATGAACACAATGGCCCGGCTACACCAGCGAACCAGCACATCCAGTTTCCTGAGCTTCTCCTGAGTCTTAACCATGTCCTCTTGTGCTCTGTCCCTCTTTTACATTTCTTCTTCTCCATATCTGGCTCCTCCCTGCATTTGGAGCCATGCTCAGGAGCTTTTTCCTGTGGTGGTCCTTTGTAAGCAGGTCTAAAGTTTGCAGCAATGCTGTCCGGGTATTTTTTTTTTTTTTTTTTTTTTTTTTTGTGTGGAGTTGAAGCTAAAGAGGAGAGCTGTGCACAAGGAACATGTTGGGAGTTGCCAGAGCTTTGCTTAGGACAGCTAGTCATGCATATCCCTCCTCTCAAATGTTGGTGCAATGGACACACTATCTATTATGCTTTTCCTTTTCTTTTTTTTCTTTGGTTTTTGTAATAGACTGGCTATTGATTTAACAAAGAATCATGGCTTCCAATTTATTCAACTTTTCAGATTTGAGGATGAGAGATAACTGAAGCTGCTGTCTGTGGTTGTAATCTTGTCTCTCTTTTGAATTTTTTTTGTCTGAAGTTTACTTGGTCAAAAGGAGTTCTATTGGGCTATACATTGCTGCATGTGCTGGTTCCAATATCCCTATATTTATGCTTTAAATTGTATCATATAACATGGATGTTTATTTCCCCGGAAGACCTTTTTAACTTTATGTATTTCATTTTTCCTTGTAGTTTTTAGTCCAAAACAATGGCATGCACACACTCTAAAAAGAGTGCTGTAAATATTTGTTGAATGGTGGTGGTTGAAATATGTCTGTATGAAACTGCAGATTGTCATAAGCTCTAATTTTTTTTTTTTTTTAAACAACAAATAAGAAAAATGTGTCTTCGGGGATGCTGTGACCACACAGTCATTTTATATAACCCACTTGGTTTTGACATGTGCAGAGTAATTTATGCGTGTTATTCCAATTTCATGCATTTTTTCACCTCAGTTTTGCCATTTTGATTGTATTCCATTGTACTCTAATGTATTATTACTATTATTATTTTCTTTATATTTTGAAAGTTATACATTTTCATTATGATTGATACAGTTTGATGGTTTTGACATTTTCCCCTCACCCACAGATATCCTCTGGCCACCAAAGTGATTTAGTGCACAGCCAAAACTCAAGTATTCCACATGAACAGTATCAGCAAATCTGGTCAAGTGAATGAGTTTGTCACTATTTACACACTTCTTTGCCCATTCTGTGTCATAGTCCTTTGAGAGAGGGACAATAAGTCATGCTGAATTACAAAAGGCATGCCATGTTTTGTTCAAATAAGGTGTGGGTTCATTTGAGATTAATAAAGTGTAAGTTTGTAAGAAATAGTGTCCAGAATTAATTACCAAGGGTCAGATAAATTCAGTCAGCACACAAGTTTTAATTACTTTGCTACATCATAATTGCTGACAGTAGATCATTTGATTAAGCAGTTACATGATTAATCCCTAATAAAAAATAAAACATCCACATTATTTCTATAATAATGCAGTGCAGATAAAGTGGAGTATTTGCAGCAAGATAGAAAAGCAATGCACAAAAACATGGCGCACTTCCTTCTGCAGCAAATAACCAAATTGTGCCTTAAATTTGTGCTGTTTTAGGGACTGGCACTGCACTTGGGAATGTATTTACAGTGATCTTTATAAAATGTTAACAATCTGGAATATTTTGTACATTTATGTACATTTAGAAAAGTGACCATGCCATGTGATTTTGATTCAACTGTAACTCATGTTAATATAAATGCCATCAGCAAGATCATCATGGTTACACACTTAATTTCCCAACCCATGCATGAATAATTTTTTTAATTTGAGTGTAGGGTTTGATCTATTTTACTTTACTGATCTTTTCAAAGCTGCCATATGAGAAATGCAGAAGAAAAGTGTTACTGTGCTTGTTCTCAGTGTAATTTGCTTTGTGTCCACAGCCCAGTGTTGCCAGTTTACCTGTTACTCTCTGTCTTATTCCTTGTTTCTGTGCAGGCTGCAAATTGATTGTAATTTTGGTTTGGTGTGGCACTCAAAATGGTGCCTGGTTTGCATCTCCATTGTTGATTCTGTTTGTTTTTACTTCTTTTTTCCCTTCTCTATAATGTACTTTCTGTACACTGTACATTTTTAGCTGTACAAAGTAATATGCAGCAGCAGTCACAGCACCTTGTATGGTTCTGACCAAGATCCCTGACCTGCAAGCCAGAGGGGAAATTGAACAAATGATCCAGGCTTTTTAAAGCTTCAGATTGTTTTAATGTAATTTGTCACTTGTTAAACCTGCTCTAATTAAAGGTTTATTAGGGGTTTTTAATTTGAAGTGTTTGTTGCCTAATACCTGGGAATGTTGATTAATAATGGTTTTGAGATTGAAAAGTGTTTCGCTGCAGATCTTCTGGTTAATCCATTTAGTTGTACAGCTTCAGAGGTGTGATTATTTAGTAATACTTTATGAATGAGATATTAATGTAGATCAGGATCAACGACTCCCATATGACTGTCCATCAAAAGGCTAACAAAGCAACAAGTAACCTACACCAACAGCAACTATTAAGCAATTAGGTGTATCTTTCCATTAATGATTCATAGCAAGATACTGATTACTACAGAAGACAATGTCCTAGATAGAAAAGTCTAATAATGTGAAATTATGTTTGAAGGGATCACCCTTAATACTACCAACCTACATGTGTTTGTAAATCTCTTTTTATTCATTATTTTAACCACTGTACATTAACACTGAACATATTCAAACTATGAAAGAACATTTAGGGAATTATGTAGTAAACAAACAAGTGTTAAATAACCAGTGAATATATTTTACATTGTCCAAAGTAGCTACATTCTGCTTTGGTGACAGCTTGGTAAATGCATTATTTCATAAGATTCACGAGGTAGTCAAGTAGTTTGCTGGTGACCCTGTTGGTGATCTAGTTAAAATTAAGGTGCACATTTAACCAGCATGGCTACCACAGCTTTTTGCAGCAACATGTCATCACAACTGCTTTGCACTTAATGGGGAAATCATTTGTGTTCAAACAGGAAAATGACTCCAAACATACCTCTTGTTAGTGTAAACACTTTGTTCAAGAAGGGGCGTGATAGACCACTTCATTAGATGACCTGGTTGCCACAATTACTCAATCTAAATCCAGTTGAGATGGCTTGGGATGAGTTGATGGAGTAAAGGAAAAGCATCCAACAATCACTCAACACCTCTGGGGAAATTCGTGAGATTGTTGGAAAACTATTCCAGGTGACTACCTTATGAGGCTCGTGAGAGAATATCAAATGTGTGCAAAGATCTCAAAGAAAAGCTAGGTATTTTAAAAAATTGAAACTATACAACGTAGTTTGTATGTTTTATAACACGTGTTTGTTTCACTTTATAATTCCATATATGTTTTTTCATAGTTTAGATATCTTTAGTATTAATGTATAATGTAGAAAATACTACAAATAAAGAAAAAACACTGAAGGTGTTACATTAATTTGTGTAAAATGGAAACATGTTTGATTACTATTCCGGTCCGATATATTACTGAAAAAAACTGAGCTTTCCGGTTTCCTCCCTAAATGTCATTCACCCTTGCGTGTGTGTGTGTGTGCGCGCGCCGTGTATTTGCTCATATTTGGAGATGACAGGAGGGTCGGAAGGAATTTCCCACAATGCACTTGTCATTACCGAACAAGTCCACAGCGCTGCCTCTGCTGTCAAACCCCATGTAGCTCCGGCTCGCACTCTGCCTTCTCGCACTCTCCCTGCCGCTGACTGCTTTACTTTTTACTGGTGAGTTATTTACCATTTATTATTAAATATTCGCGTGTCTTTTCTTTTTTTTAAAGCTAGTTAGCTTAGCCACAGGAATCAATTAGTATCTTTTTGCTCGTGTTGTCACCGCAGTTGACGTCCTTTAGGAGAGCACCTGACATCTATTGATTTATTATTTATTTCTTGCTGTCACTTATGACTAATTATAGCTGGCTAACCTTCTGCCAGAGGTCTCATAGGCAACACTTGCTAGTTAGCCTGCTAGCTAACTTGACTACTTGGCTAACTGCGCGTGCAGTGTCTGTGAACAGTTGTTGCTATAGTAACTTGCTAACGGTAATAGATATGGGTCAGATGGTGTTTTCTTTGTGAACTGACTTTGAGCAATTTTTTGTAAATGGTTTAGATTATTATGAGAAACATGTACTACAAGGACATGTATTAATTTAATGTTCTTTGAACATCATATGTAAGTGTACAGTTTGTATGTAATATAATGTAAAACAATGATATACAAAAGCACTGTTGAGAAAAAGAGTTCTGTCTGACCAGCTACCAAAACACAGGCCGAGCTGGTCGAGCTGGCAGCTCATCCTTACCAGCTGGTAAGTTATTGTCCAGCTTCTTCATTACTTCAATTTGAGGTTTTCTATTTGCCGTACAAGTCTACCTTGTCATGTAACATCATCTGTGGTTTATTCATATATATCAGCTTGCTAGCTGGTAGCTGAACAGGTCAAGCAAGATTTTTCCATTTTCTACCAGACTTTTCATACCTTTTTTATAATGACACTCAATACCAGGTTACATCCCTAATGCAGGAATGTCCAAATCCACTTGGATGCAAAAAAAAAAAAAAACCAGTAGCTCCTGAGTTTACATAATGTCCGTCTGTCTCTCTCTCCAGCCTTATAAGGTCATTTGACATTTCAGGAGCAATGAAATGTTACCAGAATTTCAAACCCACCCTTCTTGCTTGCTCACGTCTGGATCGTAATTACAGCCAGTTTCACAGTTTTCCATTACAGTGGAAATAAAGATCATCTTGTATTGGACCATGCTATTGCTTTGACTTTTAACTGGTTTTCTTCTTGACACTGAAAGTCTCGACTTTGAAGCCACAGTGACTCAGCATCTGTGCAGAAAAAATGCATGAGAAACTCTTTGGATAATGAACTATGAATTTGACTTTTAAAGTACATGGCAGTCACACTATTACTTGTTTTTTATTTTTTAAAGGATGATCATTTTATTAGTTTGGCCTGACAGGAAAAACCAAAACAAAACAAAAAAAAAACAACAAAACATCACTGCTAAATATACACAAGGTTCAGTGTAGAACCAAGCTAATTATAACTTGCGCTAAGAGCTCATGGTTGTGTATTTTTAAATGTGGCCTTACTAAACTCCAATAAATCATTTACATGTCTATGAAGGCTCATCTGACTGTCATTTTGAAATAGCAAAGGAGTAAATTGGATTTTTTTAACAACTGATTAAATGTTTCATTTGAAATAACTGTAACCTATTTGTAATCTGTTAACTGTGGGTCTACCTGAATAAATAAAAGCTACTTTTCACTTTTAATGTTGCACTTGAACAATCATTAGATGAATTATTCAAGTCATTAGCTCAGTAGATGATCCTCTTCCCTGTCACCGTATCACCAGTTTGACCACTAGATGGACCTCCGTTCACACAAATTCTACCCTCTTTTACATTGTGCTTCCTATTCCCAGTGGTAAGCTTTTATTAGTCTATTTTGCACTGGTGTAGTGAAGCCTGCTAAGTTAGATTCCAGAACAACCTTCTTTTTTTTTTAACCATTATGACACTGCAATTGTTCGATTCTGTAGTGTCACCTGCCTTGTGCTGAAAGACCCTGGCCCACTCCTCTTCCTTGTAGCTGCACTCCACTTGAATTCACTGCGCTATAGATGCAATGGCGTGCCGTCACCTCTGCACTTTGGCTTCGGTGGCCACTCTCCCATACTTCAGGTCCACTGTGAATGTTGGCCGACTTCCAAAGGTCAACCTACTCAATTCTCTAGGTACTGTAACTTGAAAATATCTTTCTATGACTAGTTGATGGAGATATCAAATGAGAGGGAGGATTCCTGTATTCAAATATTATGTATGTTCATTTAAGACCAAGCAGATCATTTCCTAATGTGTCATTACATACAATGCCACATGTAATTATACACACTGCATTTGGCCACACTTTGGCCATTGAAGGTTAACTGATTGATGCTTTTGCCACAAATCAAACAAAATAGGTAACTTCTAGGTAACATTGTCCAGGTTATCAGACAGTGTTTAGGCTAGTTCACTTCCTGTCATCCAAAGTTCACTGAGAGTTTATCATGTGCTACAGCCAGAAGAGCCACTGATTTGACAATGGCCAGGAATTTTACACATAAGCTTAGATGTCTTCCCAGAGTGCTTTACCCAGAGTCTCTTTTGTTTATTTGGAGTCTGTACAACCCTTAACATTTTAAATGATCTCTCACATGTAAAATAGTATGTATTTTTTTGTTTATTTTTATTCTCAAAAGTATATTGTTTGCCAGGAAAATGTTGGTTTTATTTTTTTAATTGTTTATCTCTAGATCTGTATCTTTTGATAAATCTTTTAGTATTTGCTTTTATTTTTCTGTGTACAATGCAATACTGTATTGGATACCATATTTTTCAGATACCATTTTTTTTATTTTTTTATTTTTTTTAAACTGGAAAACAGTTTAAAAAACATGCATTTCTGTTTTCAAGACTTCATCATATACAAGAAAATCATTCATGTTTGTTTGTTTGTTTGTCTATTTGTCTGTCTATTAAATAAACATCTTTCCTTTAGGGTCAGGGGTTCATTTAATGCCCCTGTATTATGTTAGTGGAATTTGCATGTTCTCCCCATGGTTCAAGGGTTTCAGGTCAAGGACAATTGTTGTAGGCTGATTGGCACTTTGTCCAGCTAAATTGTCTAGATGTCCAGGGTATCCCACACCTTGCCCCCCAGGTTTTCT
This sequence comes from Silurus meridionalis, assembly GCF_014805685.1. Taxonomy (NCBI): domain Eukaryota; kingdom Metazoa; phylum Chordata; class Actinopteri; order Siluriformes; family Siluridae; genus Silurus; species Silurus meridionalis. The sequence continues at coordinate 8,569,227 of NC_060901.1, read as the reverse complement.
GGGATAGGCTTCCAGACACCCTATGATGAGGAAAAGTGGTATAGATGAATCGATGAATGAACTGATTTGTTAATTGTTTATGTACTTTTTTTTTATCCTCCATTGTAAATACTCCGAAGTGTTGATTGTCCAGAAAATGCATCTCCTTATCTGCAAGGTTTCAGTTTAGATTGGGTTGATTTCATCTTCTGCTCACACCACTTACTTACTTTTTCCTCATCATTTTCTCTCGACAAAGGTCTTTGCCCTGCATGAAAGATGTTGGTCATTTTAGGATTAGTCTCACAAGCCAGACATCCAGCTTCATCATCAAGTCTGTATGTGACAGTTTGACTGACAGGACAGATGACCAATCACAGACAATACTTTCATAGCCTGTCAGTAAAAATATCTTTAATGTACTTTTAAAGAGTGCATACCATTTTTAGTCGAGCATCCAAATCGTTTTTAAAAATATTTACAGATAGCAGACTGAAAACTTATCCTGATGGTTGTGGCTGGAAAAGTGTACAAAAGATACACCAAATTTCTTTTGTCCATGATGTAAGAAGCATCTGGGGTTGAGACTACCCTAAGGTTGACCTCTCTGCTATTTATCTGACTGTGTGACTGACACCGCTGACTTGTGTTTTATTTGTCTGTCCATCCCGTACCCTGCCTTTGTTTTGTTTTCTAGCCTAAGCCTGCTGTTCGTCCTGCCACAGCGTCCACCGTGGTAGCGGCATCCATGTCTGGGTTCAATCTTCTGCATTTGGTGACCAAAAGCCAACCTGTTAAACTCAAGGCCTGCGGGCTTCCCTCAGGTCTACTGGAAGCTGTGTGTGTTTGCAGTGTGTGCAGTGTGTTTAGCGTGCTCAGCCTCTGCGAGGTCTAACATGCTTTTTCCTCTGTGTGCGCACTTGTGAGTTTTTGTGTGCGCAAGGGGTACACGGTAACGTCACTTACGGGAAAAGCCACCGCGTGTTTTCGTGCCAGTCTAGCATTTCTGGTATTCCAAAATGGATTTCCGTGTGAAGCTCTAATGTCTGACGTGATTAATGGATACCTGCTAATTGGAAAAACGGCACATGAAAATATCTACCAGTTTAAAAAAAGAAAAAGTGAGGGGGTGGTAATGGGGTGCTTTTTCTGTATTTGACAACCCCTTGTTGCCAGATTTCATATTCTCTTTCCTAGACTAGATTCTTCACTTGTTCATGGATTAACATCTAACATTTTCTTTTAACTACCTTTTAAGCTTGCATGCACAGCTGAGCTTCAAATGGTTGTGTTATTTGTTTGTGGTACTGAAGCAGGTTGTGTAGAAATAATTATAGTTCATATATTTATATATTTAACATTTGGGGGAAAATGTGCTGGAGAATGTCAGCGAGCAAATTTTACATCTTATTTTGATATAGTCTCAAGTTTTTGTTTCTAAAAGCTATTCCTCCTTCTTTCACACACACACACACACACACACACACACACACACACACACACACACACACACACACACACACACACACACACACACTTTCCCTTTCTGTGTGAGTAGGTCTGTATGTATAATAGGATCCAGAAGTCCTCCTCTTTCTATGAGAATATTTGGTGCTCTGTAAGGAGGGCTCTTCTCTTCTCTTCTCTTCTCTTCTCTTCTCTTCTCTTCTCTTCTCTTCTCTTCTCTTCTCTTCTCTTCTCTTCTCTCATTTGTGTCAAAAGTAAATTCGTACTCATGGGTAGGAGAGAGACTGTTCAATGCAGCCCATTCACCAATAAGACCCTTTAAAGACCCCATTATTTCCTCCTTTCACATGGTTTCAATCTTGTGGGGAGGAATTCTCCACATAGCATAAGTGACAGGGGATCCAGTCTTCCAGCACATGGCCTTCACCAAAGCAGGAGCACTGAAAAGAACACAGCGGTGTTTAACCACCGCCATGGGCCTCACATGCACATTGAAAGTAGTCTTATCTAGTGAGGAGGGCTAAATTACTATTAGCTGAATATGAATTGGGATTATGTAGTATTCATCTGAATTATGCAGTTGTCTTAATAATGAGCAGGGTATAAATTATTAATACATTGATCTTTGTGATTATAAAATATGTAATTCCATTATATTTTGGTAAACTAAGAAGTATTTACTTAAACTTAGTATTTAAGTCAGTCCTCGATTTGCCCTCTAGATGTCACTATTGTTGCAATCCTAGATATCTTGTGCTTCTATTGCCAGTAGTGGTACATATTTCCCTTAGCTAAAAAAAAAAAGTTGATATGTTTAAATGCTTACCTGAGGTAAAAATCTTACTGTAAGTAATGAACAGGTGTTGTTCTTTGGCTGTAGCACATAACTTTTCACTGACCCAATGTCCCATGTATAGTTTTCAAGCAAGAGTCAACATTTATTGATTCAATTAGGTGATCATATAAATTATAACATTTACTTAAAATATTATTATTTGAAATTGCTCAGAAAGGACCCAGATTACAAAAATGGAGCATGTGTGCCTGATTAATATGCTTTATCAATTTCAAGCATGTCTGAGCGCATGCTTCTGTGTATAAGTATGAGCGTGTGCATAAATGTGACCCACACACCATTACAATGAAAACTGACTCATGCTTGGAATTAGGCAGGAAATAGTTGTTATTAAATTTGCTTTATGATGGCTTCATTTGGTTTGCATATTATTTTGCAGTGCAAATTTCAGCAGTATATTTTAAAATATTGTAACACGCTATACAATAGGACACTTATTCGCGTCTTTCCCAAACTATTTTAGGGACATGCCGCACCAAGAAGACCTGGCCCAAAAGCTTCACTCAGGAAGAGCTGAGGAAGCGTTTGACACCTATGCAGTACCATGTTACTCAAGAAAAGGGCACAGAGAGGTGAGATTTGTTTCTCTTACTATTTCCTCTGAAGACTTTTATATTAAACATTTAAAGTATGCAGATGTATACTAGAGTGCTGCATTATTATTTGTTTATTTTTTTGTTGAATTTTGTATGGTTTAATTTTCAGATTGGGAAAATTAGGAACATAATGCTATAACCTTGATGTGATTTGCACTATATTGGCAAAAGTTCTGGGACACCTGACTCTTCCAGTCACATGTGGCTCTTCTTCAAACTGTTATCAAAATGTTGGAGGCACACAATTATATAGGCTCTTTGGAAGCGGTAGCATTACTTTTTTCCTTCACTTGAACAAGGAGACTCAAACCTGTTCCAGCATGACAATGCCCCTTTACACAAAGCAAACTTTATGAATATATGCGTTGCATGGGTTGGAATGGAAGACGTTGTATGACTGCAATAGAGTTTTGACCTCAACCCTATTGAATTGGAACGCTGACTGCACCCCAGGCCTCATCATCTCATACAGTGGGGCAAAAAAGTATTTAGTCAACCACCAATTGTGCAAGTTCTCCCACTTAAAAAGATGAGAGAGGCCTGTCATTTTCATCATAGGTACACAACTTCAACTATGAGAGACGAAATGAGGAAAAAAAAAATCCCAAAAGTCACCTAGTCTGATTTTTAAAGAATTTCTTTGTAAATTATGGTGGAAATAAGTATTTGGTCAATAACAAAAGTTCATCTCAATACTCAATACCCTTTGTTGGCAATGACAGAGATCAAAGGTTTTCTGTAAGTCTCCACAAGGTTTTTACACACTGTTGCTGGTAGTTTGGCTCATTCCTCCATGCAGATCTCCTCTAGAGCAGTGATGTTTTGGGGCTGTCGCTGGGCAACACAGATTTTCAACTCCCTCAGATTTTCTATGGGGTTGAGATCTGGAGACTGGCTAGGCCACTCCAGGACCTTGAAATGCTTCTTACGAAGCCACTCCTTCGTTGCCCGGGCGGTGTGTTTGGGATCATTGTCATGCTGAAAGACCCAGCCACGTTTCATCTTCAAGGCCCTTGCTGATGGAAGGAGGTTTTCGCTCAAAATCTAACGATACATGGCCCCATTCATTCTTTCCTTTACACGGATCAGTCGTCCTGGTCACTTGGCAGAAAAACAGCCCCAAAGCATGATGTTTCCACCCCCATGCTTCACAGTAGGTATAGTATTCTTTGGATGCAACTCAGCATTCTTTCTCCTCCAAACACGACAAGTTGAGTTTTTACCAAAAAGTTCTATTTTGGTTTCATCTGGCCATATGATATTCTCCCAATCCTCTTCTGGATCATCCAAATGCTCTCAAGCAAACTTCAGAAGGGCCCGGACATGTACTGGCTTAAGCAGGGGGACACATCTGGCACTGCAGGATTTGAGTTCCTGTTGGCGTAGTGTCTTACTAATGGTAGCCTTTGTTACTTTGGTCCCAGCTCTCTGCAGGTCATTCACTAGGTTCCCCCGTGTGGTTCTGGGATTTTTGCTCACCATTTTAATTTCGACCCCACGGGGTGAGATCTTGCATGTAGCCCCAGATCGAGGGAGATTATCAGTGGTCTTGTATGTCTTACATTTTCTAATAATTGCTCCCACAGTTTATTTCTTCACACCAAGCTGCTAACCTATTGCAGATTCTGTCTTCCCAGCCTGGTGCAGGTCTACAATTTTGTTTCTGGTGCCCTTTTACAGCTCTTTGGTCTTGGCCATAGTGGAGTTTGAAGTCTGACTGTTTGAGGATGTGGACAGGTGTCTTTTATACTGATAACAGACAGATAATACTGATTATTTTGTCTCTCATAGTTAAAGTGTACCTATAATGAAAATTACAGGCCTCTCTCATCTTTTTAAGTGGGAGAACTTGCACAATTGGTGGCTGACTACTTTTTTGCCCCACTGAATCAGTACCTGACTTTACTAACAACTTCTCTCAAAATCTAGTGCAACATCTTCCCTGAAGAGTGGTGCTTCTATTGTATTTGGTTAAATATCCAGATAATTGCACATTGCCTACAGGTGAATCTTAATCATGTCTGGAAAGGACATAATTTCAATATTTTAAAATTTTAGTAATAGTTTGGGAACAGGCATTGAAATTCTCTGTGCATAACGATTCAAGCGGTGTTCTTGAATCTCATACTTATTTGCTACAAACCTATTTAATCATTACAGTTAGAATAAAATAGTATATTTTTTAATTTTTTTATACAGCTTACAAACTGAAAGGCTGGATTTGATCTATATAATCTACTAGATTAGTAAATATTTTATTGTCTGGCTTTTGAAACAGATAATTTTTTGGTACGATGTGCTATCTAATTTTTTCACGTACGAAGGTGTGAATTGGAGAAGCTGCTTGATATGTACACAGTTACATTTAAAAAATCATAGTGGAAAATATCTGAAAGTGTTTTAAGTTGAGACTTAAAAGATACGTTTTTTTTTTAAGGGGAAAGAGTTAAAAAAATATTTTGTCGTCCTGACACCCAATTACACATTGCACTTTTAGATGCCTGAAATATTATAGTTTACAGTCCAAATGATATGAAAAGCCTCCTTTCCCCTGATATTTTTAGTATGTGTTATACTCTTTATTCAAACCTTTTGGATGTTGATCTTCCCCTTGGTTTTGGAGCACTACAAAAATATTCGAAAGATCCACCCTAGTGATTAATGGCTATGAAATGCATCAGAGATTTGTCACACATAAGCTTTGTGTAGTGCTGGATGGGTAGTTGCGTCCTGACCCTTTTGAGCTTGTTGCCGTCTTTGTTTGGTCTGTCTGGGTTAGAGAGTGTGTTGACAATGCCAGCCTGAAAACCATGTCATGTTTGCAGAGAAAAAGGCATAACTCTGTTAAATTTTTTTTCTTCTCTGGTTGGGTTTGGCCACAGCAAAGCACACGTGGGGAAAGTATTTATCGGCTTATTGGCAGGAGGAATGTTAAAAATGCTCCGGGCCCTGAGACTGCGTGTGGGTGAGGGTGTTGAGTTTTCTGAGGCCTGCGGCTTGCAGACGATCAGAGGTTACAAAACCAAGCTGCTCCCCTTTTAGATATTCCCTCTCTCTGCATGTCGCCCTCACTGCTGCCTGATCTAAACCAGCCATGTTTAAACAGATCAGCCTCTTATGCATAGTGGTGAAGATTAAACTGTTTATAAATCATGTTGAATCTCATGACACTCTTAACCATATGTGTTGAGCAAGAATAACAAAATGCAGTTTGTTAACAACCCACAAAAATGTTTGATTAACATGTGTATGGTAAAGGATTTTAGGTCAATGAAGATGGATTAAATAAGTACAAAACATCTTCAAATATTAAGTAGGTCTGTATCAGAACATGTAAATAACTTGCCTTTTTTATTTTCACATTTTAGTGCATTCAGTGGAGAATATACAGACAATAAAGAGGAGGGGACGTACAGGTGTGTTGTCTGTGGTACACCTCTGTTCATGTAAGTTGTTCACTTATTTAACGATTGTTAATAATTCTCAGAATTGTCCATCACACTTCTGTAATACTACTTTAAAGCTAGATAAGAGCTTACTTAACTGTCCACAGCTTGCTAACAAGATACCAGAAACATAGTGCTGTCAGATGTTTTGTCTAGTTGATGTACTTGCAACACCGTCTATCTCTTCCCTGTGTTATTCGTTGGTTTGGCTTCTCCACAAGTGGCTCAGCTGAAGCACGAGGTTAACTCTACCTGACAGGGTGTCCGAAGGCAGCCCAGGAGCCATTACCAGGTCGCCTTTTTCCCACAGCTCACTGGAGAGCTTCAAAGGATACTGAATTTATGGCTTGCATTAACCCATATCTTAGGAACAATGTTCTCAAAGGAGACAGTCAAACCCTATATACCTCCCTCCCATCCTCCAAACTATGTGCTCAGAGAGCACAAATTGCCTACTTATTGCATGCTAGATATTTTCCAACTTTTATAGGTTTTTTCTTTTTTTTTTGGGGGGGGGGGGGAATTAAAGAAAATGAAACACTCAAGAAAGAGTTGTCTTTGTAATGGAAGATTGAGCTCAGCGTTTGACCATGACTTGACATTAGAAAAAAAAAAATAGTCCTCCCCATCAGGTGTAATCATTTTTTCCTCTGAACCTGTTGTTAGACAGCTCAGCTCTTAAAAGTGTTCAACTTTACAAGCCCTAATTTTATTTTTACTTTTTTTTGTTGTAGGTCAGATAAGAAATTTGATTCGGGCTCAGGTAGGTTTCCACCCTTCTCTCTAACCTGATCTATTATATAGTTTTTAAGTGAATGTCAGAATCTTTCTTTTGCTTTAATTGTTTAGTCAGATAGAAGTTCTGCTCTTTTAAGAATGAAATATGTGTTCCTATCTATGCAGAAATAGAAACTTACTTACCTCTGACCCCCCCTGCTCACTCTATTTCTCATACTCCTCTGAAGGGAGAGGTTGACCCTTTTGCTCTCTTTATGGTTGATTGCATGGCAGAATGTGTACTCAGTCTGCTGTCTAATAAGGCACTTAGTGTGGGCTACAAAGGTTCACATTCTTATTAATCTACTTGTGTGAAGTAGGCTACCACACTGACTTTAATAAGCTCACAAAATATCCAGCCAGTTATTTTAATGAACGTTATCTCTGTCTCGGAGATTAATGTATCGCCAGTAAACTTTAGATTTCTGCCATTAGTAATCCACTGGAAATTCCCAGCTCTTGATTTGTTCACATCAAACAATGCAATTCCATTTCATTTGCAATTAGTGCATAACTCCGAGCAAGTTTTTTATCACGCTGGATAAAAATTAATATGTCTAGTTTACAAGAACTAGGCCTTAGAGGGTTGCACCAATTTTTGGAATGGAGTCTTAGCTTAGATAGGCCTCTAGAATGTGTTAAAGGTCACAGGCGTAGGCCGAATAAAATATATTATTTTAAATTCGTTTAGATTTTTTTGTGGCAGAGCATGACACAATACGAATACTATTCTGGGAACAGTTTGTTAATGTCTCACAGCTCTGCAATCCAAAACATTTTCTCTTGTGGTGTTATGTACGCTATTTTTATTCCGTCTCTGTTCAACCTACAAGCATGCATGAATTCCCCACAGAAAACAACCTGTAATAGGAACCATGTGGTCCCACAGTGAAAAATAGGATTTTCCCTTGCACCGAGTGATTTCTGTCTTCGATGCAGAGACCAGAGCCAGACCTCCTGCATTGTATGCAGCCCATGTTGCAGGCCAGCCTCTTATAGACTCAATTTCCTGTTTTGTTAGAGCACTGCTACACTGCTCCATTCACTGCTCTGCTCAGTCCACCGATAAAGCTCCATTAGATCAGTGCAGAAACGATCCACCGGGATTCTCCTGCTCTGACTCATAGGATTTCTATATTCCCCCGAGAGCTTCCTGTGTCTGAGTGGAATTTTGTGGCTTTGTAGTTGTGGCCAAGCACTGCCTCCCTAGCTAGGGAGGAGGAAAGGGGGAGAGGGTGGATGTAGCATGCTGGGTTTGGGATTGGGGAGCGTCAGAATAGGGAGGGGGTGAGGAACTTCTTGATGCTTTTAACCACAGATAGCATCGCAACAATGAGTCGTCTCCTATGAGCCTCGAATCTGTCATGATCACATCAATAATACTACTTTTGCTAATGATGCGACTGTGCAACCTGGAGCAGCCTTTGTGTCAATGAGAGCTCATGCTTCATGGGATCCCTGGGATAAGCCCCTGTTGATGTTTAGCATATGGTCTCAACAGTCCCCATGTCTAGCTGGCTGAAAGGAAAAAGCCTCTAGAATTACTAGTGCATGGTCCTGCTTAGCAATTAAGAAGGAACACGCTGTTGTTTATTGAACTTGGGGTGAACAAAAGCATAAAGTTGGGGTGGTGGAACAACATGGACCTCCTTTTCCTGCTTCCCTGTACCATTTTTGTTTTATAAATAAGTTTTAATCTGTTTTGAATCAAGTCGGACCAAAGGATAGAGTGACTGGAGCGAGAGCTAGAGGGTGAAATGGAAGGCTTGCCGTGTCAAATATTTTTCATTTTTACATACACACTCCTGCCAACTTTAACTTTGTAACCTCTGAATCAGCGGCTGTTATGAATGACTAATTCAAACTCAGATTGTTTTAAAGTGTTCTGCAAGACTTGAGAACTTGCAAGAGTTATAAGTCATGTGTCACATGCACCATATAGATATGACCAAACTTAGATATGTCTATTAACTCCTATTTCTGCATATTAATGTGGAAGGTTTGTGCAGAAGACTGTGTTTTCCCAAAGCAGTATAGAGCGAGTGCTCCACAGCTTCCTCTTCTTTAGACTCTCCAGCTACCCAATAAGCCATGAGGAGGACCACCCATGAGCCAGCATGGCCTCTCTTTCCATTCGCTCCCCTTTTAGAGAGCTGAAGTCTTCCCTATAAAAGCCATGCGGTACAGATATAGACTACCACACCAAGGATTAGGCAGACATCTTCTGTGATTTAATTCGCTTTCCTCTGCTTTTGGTTGGACTATAACCACCTGTAACAGCATGGGGTACATGGAAGTTCGGTGGAGACTATGACATATCTGGGTGCCAATTTTCTTCCATGTGTAGTCTCAGGTCAGGCTAAACCTGAGAACCTGTAGGACTCTGTATTTTTTTTTTTTTTTTATCTTCTAGAATCTGCGAATCCTGACAACTTGAGAATGCTAATATGTGCTTTAAGTTTAATAAAGGCCACTGCTTCATCTGGCCTTTAATCACAATGCAACCAAAGATCTCGCTAAGCAAAAAAGAAAGTTTTAGAAGGGGTACGCCAAACATCTAGTCTGGAATGAGTTATAAAAATAAACGCTTAGCGGCGGTTTGGCAGGGTCAACAAAAAGCACTCCAAGTGCTAAGACAGAGAAGGAGAAGCCAAGATGTAGTAGGGGGATTCCATTCTGTTGGCGCGTACAGGTTAGAATAAAAATAAATAAAATAAATACAAGGATAAATAAACACACACACTACCACACTACAGATTTTCAGATTTACAGCGCATACCACAACATCTTTCCGTTTTTTCTTTTTACAGGATGGCCGTCCTTTTTTGATCTGATCAAAGAGGAATCCATTACACTGGAGGATGATTTCTCTTACGGCATGCACAGAGTGGAGACTACCTGCAGTCAGGTATATTACTTATGAACAAAAACACATTCGATACATAGCAGGAATCGAATGTATGGGATAAAACGGATTTGATGAATTGAATGTTAACACGCTCAAATACATGCTTCCGTACAAGTGAAATTAACTTTGCATATTTTCAGTGTGGCGCACACCTGGGACACCTCTTTGACGATGGCCCCCGGCCCACTAAGAAGCGTTACTGCATAAACTCCGCCTCACTCGCCTTTCAGCCAAAAAATGTAGCTCCTGAAGGGGCAGAGCAAAGCAGTACCACAGGCCAATCATCATCTTCTTCTAGTAAGAGTCTGCTTTGAGGTGAATTTACAGTAGACCAGTCAAGTATTAGAACATTGGTGTATAACCTTTTAGAGTTTACTCCAAATGACCAAATACAGGTTAAGCCTGATTCATTACAGGTGATCCTAGCAATAAGACCGGCACGTCGTCCACCAAGCAGGCTAATCAGTAGCAGTATTTAAGCAGCATATGTTCAATGGCCTTGACTGATATGCTCTACTAGTCAGTCACCCATAAAACTTCCCCATGTTCCAGAGATGCATGTTACCAGAAACATCTCTCCAGAAAATCTGCTGTGTGCTATTTAACAATGTTTTTGATAGAGCAAGACTGTGGACTATAGATTTTTTTTTTTTCTTCCCAAAAAAATATAGTGGAACATTTTTGCTTAGAAATAAACTATATATATGTGTGTATATTTTACAGAGCGATATGTTGTTTTTGAAGTGATATTTGATATCAGGAGGTCGTAGGTTTAAGGAAAATGCTATGCAAAGTGCTCCTGTGAGCGGTAAAATAAACACCAAGTAGAGAACAAAGCATTCTTTGAAATAAAATGGAACATATGACAAATGTTTAGTCTGAACACAAATGTAGCCTGACTTTTAAGGGTGGGGTTTTGTCTTCCTGCTTGTGGTGCCTTTTTCTCCTTTCCTTGAATATTTTTGGGGGGTTTTGATCTACAGAATGTGTTGACAGTTGTGATTAAACAATTATTGAATCCTACTTGGTATGTGTTGTGAATTCATCCGAACATATATATGTATATATTTTGGTGGTGTAGCGGTACACGTATTCGTACTGAAATCTTTCGGTACAGGGCTTTCGGTTCAGTACACACATGGAATTGACTAGCGGCTAACACAAACACACGCACACATATTTTTATAACCCAAATGGGGTCTAACTAAATATTTACATTTTTCCATTTATTCAACTGAATATAGTCAATTTAATTTGTGCCAAGTTAATTGATTACTCAATTTAATCAATATGATTAAAAAGTGTATTGCATAATTGTATATATTGTATATATTTTATTTTTATTTAATATTATAAAATATATTTAACCGAACAGGCATTTTATTTAAAATTGTTTAAAAAAGTGTTGTCCACAAATGATGATGATGATGATGATGATAATAATAATAATAATAATAATAATAATAATAATAATAATAAAAACTTTGCTAATAATTAAAAAAAAAAACAGCAACAACAACTTTGACTTAAACACCAAGGTACATACAGAACCATGAATTTTGTGTACCATTACACCCATATATATATATATTTTAAACAAAATTGTAAACACAACACTTGTTTTTGCCCCCATATTTCATGAGCTGATCTCAAAGAATTTATATTTATTTATATTTTACAAACTTTCTATGTACACAAATGGCCTATTTCTCTCAAATATTGTTCACAAATCTGTCTAAATCTGTGTTAGTGAGCACTTCCCCTTTGCTGATGGAATCCAGCCACCTCACAGGTGTGGCATATGAAGATGCTGATTAGACAGCCTGATTATTGCACAGGTGTGTCTCAGGCTGGCCACAATAAAAGATATAATGTAAAGTATTCAAATAATTAGGTATTAAATCCTTTTCTTATTAATTACAATATTGCAATAAAATCATATGCTTTAACTTCCACATCAGTGAAAATTTCAATAATCACTGATTGATTTAAAACTAAGACTTTTCCCATGTTCTCAAGTTATTCATGTTTGCATGAATAACTGATATGTTACCTGAGTTCAGAATTTCACATTGAGCAAAAAAAACGGCACAACTCCAGTCCTATCGGAGGCGTGAACTGTATCAACATTTATAATTTGTTTCACTTCCCTTTGAAGCTATTCCTCAAAGAGCCTTCATTTTCTTGAATGGAAGTTCAATGTTTGTTCGGTTGCTGTTTAAATGTGTCACTGACGTGCCGAAGAGACCAACATAAGACGTCACTCTTGGAACTGATAGCATGTTGCAAAACCAGTCAAAATGAATAGAACCTGTAGACATCCTGTATGAGGTCTCTGTATAAAACAAAACCACAAAACAACAAACACACACACAAAAAAAAAACACCTTTGTCATTCATGGTCAACATAAAAGATCAAGTTCACTGCTTTTGATTTTTATAATGATACTGATTGTACTGAATGTAATTATACATCATACAAATTGAGGCACATAAATGATACTGGCATATAGATAGCTTTGATGCTTACTCGTCAGTAAGGCCCTTAGTATATTTTATTTTTGTGCATTATTGATTGGAGAATATTGGGAGAACATCTATTCAATGAACTACTGTAGAGGGGTACCCTAAGAGCTTTTATTTGGGTGGGTGGGTGGTGCTGCACTTGGTGGGTGGCTGGAAGTGCTCCAGAGCTCTCCAAGGTGACGTAAGTCCTGTTCACCAGCCTCACTGCTCTACTGCTGTTTAGAGAACAGAGTGGCCACCCTTACTCCATGAGTGTGGGAAAAGTCGTCCAACGGGTCTGGCCCTGAGAGTGTTTACGTTACGAATGCAATAAAGAATATTTACAAGTCAGGTGTGTTTAGACTGGGGGATGAGGGTGTAGAGGAAGGCCTATGGCTGAGGGTGTAGGTTTTGGGGGTGGGCAGCTGGAGTCTCTCAAGCCAATTTTCAACATCATGTCGTCTTTCCTCCGGAAAGCAAACAATCATGTCATTTACAAAGTGGCAATGATCATGAAAGACATTTTATGTATGTCACAAAACATAGGGTGCTTTTTGAACCAGTGCTGCAAGTCTGCCTATTATCACCATTACACTGTTACAATCTGGACAACCTTATGATAATACTTTTAAAGGAATAGTGTTGTCACCACAGGTATCCATCAGATGGTTCCTCTTCTTTAATTTACTGTGCTACCATGATTGGTGTGACTGTGATAAGCTAGCAACCCCATTAGGAAACACCTTAGGAGGATAAGCCCAAACACAAGGACACAGAGCATACTGCTCAGACCTAACACTTTCATGGTAGCTTTGCTTAGGCTGTACAACACGTGTGATTGTGTCTACAAAAGTTTGGCAATATAGTGTGGTTTCCAAATACTTATGATTATAAAAGTCTGCATAATTGGGCTCTTCTTAATACTGCAGTATCTAATCAGCCAACCACCTCTTCTTGTGCTCATTACCATGATAAAAACCACTGTATAAATCAAAATCCAACAACAACTTCCTCTCCCACAAATAAATTGTTCTATGTACATGGAAATAGCTAAATGCTGAGGCAAAGAAGTTGGAGGATGAGCTACTAGTGAAAGTCAGGGGAAAAAAAGTATTTTTTTTTCTAGAATAGTGAGCTTGGTGAGCGTTATCGAGCAGCAGGCTGATGGATGCGATGCAACTCCTCTCCTCCAGAAAAGTCAATGATCTCATTTTGGCTCTGTTAACTCCTGCCAAATATTTCCTTTTTCTTTCCGGCGAGCAGTGTGGGGGCAGCAAGACAAAGTCTGCCTGTGGCCTTGCTCCAAATGATGCAATTTGACAGAAACCACATGAAGAGCCAAGTGTTGGGCCACAGAGTGGCCAGAAGCCTGGAGCGTGGAGGCAGCATTCAGCGGAGCTGCACACACTGAGTCTCTCACATATATAGTGTGCCTTTCAGCTGATTAGTTCCAAATGTGCATTGTCTGAGTAAGGCTGCACTACTGGAGCACAGTACCAATCAGAAAATAATCATTAGGCCAAAAAGGAAAGAAACAACGAAAGAAACTCACTCTTTTCTCCATCATCTGCCAGGTCAGCTTCTTGCATGATGTTTTTCATAAGATTGTGCAATCTTATGTACTAAGTAAAAAATTCAAATCAGGAATTTGGATTTAAATCATTTATATTTCAATATTACAAATACAGTCTTTCTCTCCTATGCACAGTAATGCAAAAGGGATCACATTCCTAAAAAGTACACACTGAAATACCTGAAAAACCATCAGTTGCATTATTAACATGGATCTATTGAAGTATGTTTTTGTAATTAGTACATTGTACAAGTTAGCAGGTATATGAACATTAAAATATTAAAAGTAGATTCTAGCTAAAATTAAATCTCATGTGTATTTACTCCATTTAGACATTTTGATGTTCTCTTCTATATTTGGTCATCTGTTCTGTTAGAAAAATAAGAATACAGTATATAATCTCGGAGAATAATAGAGCACAGACATGACAGCTGTGCCAAACTAGGTGTAGTAGAGAAATATGAATATGATTTATGTTAATACACTATATGAACAAACATTTTTGGACACGTGAACATAAGATTCTTATGTAATTTTTTTTAACATTCCATTCCAAATCTAATCCCCATTTGCTGTCATTATAACCTCTACTCTTTGGAGATGATGTTCCACAAGACTTTGTATTGTGCTTGTGGAGATTTGTGTTCATTCATCCACAAGGGTGTCAGTAGGTACTGATGTAGGGTGAGGAGGTCTAGAGTGCAGTCAGTGTTCTAATTAATCCCAAAGAGGTTCAATAGGATTGAGGTAAAAGCTTTATAGCAGTCCACTCAGGATCTTTTACTCCAACCCAAATCCATATCTTTATTGAACTGGCTTTGTGCACGAGAGCATTGTTGTGCTGGAACAGTTCTGGGTCTCCAAGTTCAAGTGAAGACAAAATTTCATGCTAGAACATCCAAAGACATTCTGTACAAATGTGTGCCTCCAATTTTGTGGTAACATTTTGGGAAAAAGTATCACAAATGAATAGACAGTTTTGTTTTTAACAAATAACTAATAGAACTATAATCATATATGGCATACAGTATCTTTAAAGCATGTGTTGTTCCCCACCCCACCAATTGTTTGTAAACTGTGGATTGTTAAATGATCAGTGGGGCTTGGATAATAAATCCTGGCTTTGGAAGGCCACGAGGCAATCACCACACCACCCCTCTGGCATGCCAAGCACAAATAAACTAGGGGATTCAGCTGGTGTGTTGTTTTGAAGTGTTACTATCAGGACGTGTCGGGGAGTGATCTATGCTCCTCACATAGTTCATTTGCAGCCTCAATAAGACATTCCTTTCCCAGGGCTGGAAATTAAAAGCCTGTCTAATATTTTGAAGTTGGTTAAGGGGATGAGGCATGCCTCAACCTTCTGTTTGGGTTAGGAGTGTGTGTGTTTTTGTGGCTGTGTGTACGTCTGTGTGGTTACATGAGGGTAATAGATGGGGTGTGAGCTGATGTTCACCTTTCTCACTCCTCCATCCTCATTCTTTGGAGCTGGTGTTTTGAATCTGCCAGATAGTTTTGACTGTCTGTGTTAGCATCCAGTGTATCCTGAAGAACACAGCAGCAGTGCCCTGCACATAACCCCCTCATCTGCCTGCATCTGACGGCCTGATGGAAGGCATTTGGTCATTTAGTCTATCAGTTTCTTTTTGTGGGTGACAACTTTTGCAGGATAATTCTGCAAACAGTCCAGTTCTTCATCACAGAAGAACTGGCTACAGCTGGGAAATGATTAAACGTAGAGTCTTTCACTTATTACGGAGTTTTGGCCCATATATATATATATATATATATATATATATATATATATATATATATATATATATATATATATTTGTATATATGTACTGTCAAAACGCAAATTCATTTTAACAGCATTAATTTTATTAACACGTGATTAACACGTGACAGTATATATATATATATATATATATATATATATATATATATATATATATATATATATATATATATATATAAAACACCCAAAATTTTTTTTCATCTCTACACATTTGTTTCATTGAAGTCTTAAATCAGTACCAAAATCCACCATGTAGAACACAATTAACCCTCTGGGGTCAACAAGCGCGATGGTGTGTTTTGTGGCTCTGTCCTCTTAATGCCGAAACTAACTAAAATTACTTTTTTGATCATACAGATAAGAGAAATACATCATTCGTATATGTAAAGTGTTTACTTTTCTTTTATACACACTCATAATCACAACCAAACACTGTGCTTTTGTAAAATAAAGAAAACAGACAGGGTGCGATTTTTGCCGTCTCGGTCTCCTCTCTTCACAGACACAAATAAAACAACCTGAATCTTAGTGAATATTCACCTCACAGACACAATAAATATATGTATAGAAAGCTTCAAATGTCTTCGTTTAAATAAACCAATTAGCATCGATTCACAACAAATATTCTCTGATTATGTAATCCGGATGAAAGTTAGAATAGGTACAGTTTCTCAGGTATCACCTCGTTAACCGTCAGTGTGGAAACATAGCAAAGGCTATGAATACTTTGTCCCCATGCTCTTTGTTAAGTTTGGTGTCACTAACAATAAACATACATTTGCATAAAGCATCCATATTTGTCCATGTCCATGTTGAATAGAGTATTAAAAACTTTTTATATTTTTTATATTTATATATATTTTTATTAATTTAAGGTACATTTACAAAAGATAAAAATGCACAATTAAATAGCGATTAATCACGAGTTAACTCATGACAATCATGCGATTAACTGCTATTAAATATTTTAATCGATTGACAGCCCTAATATATACATGTGTACACATACACACACACACACACACACACACACACACACACACACACACACACACTCTCTCTCTCACACTGCCTAATGTTTTGTTTGGGCTTTTTGAGTGTAGGCTAAGTAACACTGGCAGAAGAGTTTCTGGCTTTGCCGTCTAAGAGCCCACATCTGGAGGGAAAGTCTAGATCAAGGTTATGGGCTGGCCTCCTTTCTCTCACAGTTCCTGGAAAGAAAGCCTATATCTCTGAGCCCAAAGTTAAATATAGAATGGTTACCAAGCACTCACAATTTGCATACCTGGGAATAAAACGGTCCTGTTCTGGAATGGCTTACTGCGTTTGCACAGAAATTTCCCCTACTTCCCTGCCAGAGTGGGGAAAGCCTGAGAAAAATGGAACTGTATTAAATCTTTTGCTCTGTTGCTTCAAGCCTTTCATTTAAAATGCTAATGTGAAGCCCATAACCCGCTTTTTAATTTCCATATGAAAATGGACTTTATGGCTACAACTTATGGAACACAATGCTTCACCCAGTAAAAAGTAAAAGCCTCTTGACTTGACTTGAGTACACTTTCTACAAGTACCACACACACTGACATGTCAGTCTTATTGCTGTACTGAGAATAATCCATCACTTAAATACTGTTTACACATTTTTTGAGCAATCTAATAGCAACATAAACAATCAAATCATGCAGAAACAGGTCAAGAAATTCTCACTGAAAAATCTAACCATTTACAAAAGCGTGTGTCTTTTTTTTTAGAAATTGAGTTATAGCTGTTTCTATAGAAACCATAACACATTAGAACATGCTTATTAATGTAAACATGTAATTTACAAAAACTTCTAAATTGGTGACTTCTGGCTAAAGGTAATATAAAATATCAAGTAATAAAATATGTTATATTAGATTATATTAGATAAGACAAAATCCAGAAAAGTATCTATTGTATCTAATAGTATCTAGTAAAAGTATCTAAAGTATCTATCTATGTGTTACATGTTAATTCATTTTATTTCCAAATTGCTGCTGGTTTTTACCGTAACCATACCTCGGGGTTACGGTGTATTACCTAATACTATTATTATACTAATTGCTATATACTGCAGCATGTGTATGTCAGTATACCAGTGGAAAGAAAAAGGTGAAAATGCAAAAAACCTGATTGCAGTGAGACAACTGCCTTTTGAATACCTGCCCCGCACATACTGTATATACAGTATAAATAAATAAGATAGGATGTCACCACTGCTTAGTTGCTTTCTTCTGGCTTCTTTTCAAAAACAAATCTTGGAGCAGACCCACAGAAAGAGCATTCTTTCAGTCTCCCTGTGTACAGCAATCTGGCAACATATTGCTGCCAAAGGTCACCCAGGCAGGCACACTGAGACACTGAGACACTGAGACACCATTCATTTACACAATATGCATTAGAACTTTCAAATATACACTGAACTGCCAGTTTATTAAGTCACTGTCTGGTAAATTTGCCTTGTATATTTGGTCTGGGGTTTATTTTGTGCAGTAAGAGAATATTTTGCAAATCAAATGCCTACTAAATCTAGTTACTGATATAATGCAATGCTGTTAAAAGACTGGAACATGATCTGGAACATTTACATTTTCTTATTGAGTCCCAAACTGAAAATAATAGTCGCCCTGTGTTTTTCATGTTTCCTGTTAAGTTTTTTTTTTACTCATCCTCTTCCATTATCCTTTATTCATTATTTTATTATTCTTTGATGTCATCCTATTTCACATAAATAAACATTTTGGTTCATCTCTCTCTCTCTCTCTCTCTCTCTCTCTCTCTCTCTCTCTCTCTCTCTCTCGCTCTCATAATAATTCATTTTGGCAGGTGTTTTACAGTGACCTATTCTTGTTTTCCACTTTCCACTGGCTTGACCATTAGCTTAGGTAAATGTGCCGTGGGCAAATTCTTGAGTTTGCCTGTTTGAAAAGTGAGATTAGAAGGCGAATAGCATTTGATCTTTCAGATCATTTGATCATTTTTTCCTCTCCTGGAGAAATATCACTAAAATAGCCCAATAAAGATTTTTTTTTTTTTAACAGCACACCCCAAAGTGGGTTATTTTTTAGCTGTCTTCAGTTACATTTAATGTTATAAAATGTTCAAGACAAGTTTGTTCCTATGATAAGTAGTTATAAGTAGTTATATATATGTAAGTAGTTGTTCCTTTAACGGCCTCTCCTGTATTCTTTCTCTATGCATTCAAAAGTCCCACAGTTTTATGATGTTGCAGAGAAAATAAAATTTCCTGTGGCAGGAAGTTTACTGACCTTTACAAAGTACTCACACTGCAGACACCTCCATAAATGTTAAATAAACATTTTCTTGTTGCTTCAACATATCAACAATTAAAGATTCATTTATTTATTTTTTGTTAAACTTTTTTTATGTGGAGTGGGTGTCAAACATGTCCCTGAATAAGTAGTTACTATAGAAATTCATTTATATAAAATAAACACTTTGATAAACACTATATAAATCATTTACATGTAGCAGAAAGTACTGTTAGAGGATGGTGTTCAAGGAAAAATATTCAACACCTTCTAAACAGTGAGAAAAGAGAAGATTAGAGCATAGACGGAAAATAGTCACTACCTGCCAAAATAAATAAATAAATAAATAATTATTGATAAATGTAATATTTGTTCAAACTGGGCATAATCACACTAGACATTAAAAGCAATATGATTAATAGACAGGTATTGAATGAAAATTAAAAGTTGCTGCTTGATAGACTGTTAGGGTCTTTAAATTCTTTGTCATTTCTTTTTTCTTTTTTTTTTCTTCCATCAAGGTACTGCAGGAAAAGCGTTCCCTAGAATAAATACAAAGTTATTGATTGTTAAAATGGAGAGATGTGAGTGATAGAGTGAGTTATATTGCCTTGCAGGTAGTGACCCCATTGTACCCAACCATGCCTTCTTTCAGTTCCTTAATACCCTGTCACATTCCACACATTCCCTCTGGCTTTGCCAGAGTTAACCTCAATGAGTCTCATGCCTCAACACTTCCATGTCCTTCCTCCAAACAAACAAACTGAGTCACCGTGTTTACCTTATAAACCTACCATTTCTAGATCACACAGACAGAGATGACAGGCACATTATAGACCTAAAAGGAACATACACAAATGCAAAAGTGGGAACAGATTTCTAAATATTTGTGTACTAGGCATAAAGCTAACCTTAATCCTATTACTGAGCAATAACTCAATAATATAATCCAGGTAATTATCTCCCTGGTCAAAGTGGTACTTTGGCATTAACTGGTAACTTGGTTGCACATTCAGCTTAGTCTGTTGTCTCTATTAAGATTGCAGCCTGGGCAAACACAGGGCTCAAAGGTTATTGATTTTTGAGATTACGCAGGAACACAAACACTTCGATTTTGGAGACTGTGGCAAAAGAAAAAGGAAAAAGTAGGAGAGTTTTTTTTTTTAATAGCATATAATTACCACAAATGATTAATATTCGATCCCACTAATTATCAAAGTAATAGTTGCAGGCTAGAAATTATTTATTTCATTCAATATATGAATGGTCCTTCTGTAACCCTATTCTTATAACCTTAAAAAACTTAACAGTTAAGAATTCTGCCAATATAATTATAACCTCTTTTGAGTGGCCACCAATATATTTGATTTTTGACAGACATAAGCTGACTTTCTACTGATTTGCTCACCTTAATAAATGAGAATAGATCTCATTTGGCTCTGAAGTGCTGTGGGGCTGCACCCCAATGCTTACTCTATGAACATTCTCATTTGATTGGAGCAGGGTAATTTATAACAGCGTAAACACTTTATGCTAAAATGGGCTGATATTATAGCAAGTAATCAAAATTAAATCTAATGAATATCCCAGAAAAAGCAAAAGGAAGGTGCAGATATCTGTGCAGCTGTCTATAATGTACAGAGCCATTTCTATTGTAAGACTAAAAGGACAAACGTTTGTGGATACCTGACCATAAGATTCTTGTGTGCTTTTTAAATATCCCATTTCACATTTAGTCCCTGTTTGCTGTTATTATGATCTCCACTCTTCTGGGTGAATTATACACTACAATTCGAAGTGTGTTTGTGGCGTTTGTGGCAGCCACAAGGGCATCAGTAGGTCAGTAAGTCAGGTGCCAATGTAGGGTGAAGTGACCTGGGGTGCAGTCAGCATTCCAATATATTCCAAAGCTTTATAACAGGCCAAGGCAAATTGAAAGGTAAATTTAATGCTACTTGTGTATTTTCGAATTTGTGGTAACAATTTTTTGAAGAACCAAATATGAGTGGAAAAGTCAGGTGTCCTGTGTGTCCATATAATGTTTATTTTAAATACTTGAATTCATAAAAGAGAAATTTTAGAGTGAATAATGTACATCCGAAATGCAACAGGATGATCATGTTTCTAGTATGTTTAAAACATAACAAGCTGCTAGACAGCACAATAGATTTACTGCATGTTGTCGACCCTCAACCGCCTATTACAGGTTTAAAATTCAGTATACACCAATCAGGCATAATATTATGACATTATAACATTATGACCGGTAACATGAATAACTCTGATTATCTCTTCATCATAGCACCTGTTATTGGGTGGGATAAATTAGGCAGCAAATCCCCTTTTGTCCTCATGTCCTCAATGGGCAAGCATAAAGATTTACGCGTAAAGATTTAAGGGCCAAATTGTGATGTCTAGATGACTGGGTCAGAGCATCTCCAAAACTGCAGCTCTTTTGTACTGTTCCCAGTCCACAGTGGTCAGTAGCTATCAAAAGTGGTCCAATGAAGGAACAGTGGTGAACCGGCGACAGGGTCATGGAAGGCAAGGCTCCCTGATGTATTTGGAGAGCAAAGACTGGCCCGTGTTGTCGAATCCAACAGACAAGCTATTGTAGCGCAAATTGCTGGAGAATTTAATGCTGTTAATGCTCAATAGGTCAGAACTGTTTTGGCAGCAAAAGGGGAGCAATACAGCATTAGGCAGGTGATCATATTGTTATGCCTCATTGGTGTATAGTAGCCTTTAGTATAAGTCAAGTGTGATATCCTAATGATCGAATTTTGTATGCGACTATTTTGTTGTTAATGTCATACTGCCCCACAAAACTCTATGGTCAATAGCAGTTGTCTGCTCTCTCTCTCTTTCTTTCTCTCTCTCTCTTTCTCTCTCTCTCTCTCTCTCTCTCTCTCTCTCTCTCTTTCCAGATGAGTATCTGCTTCGTGCATTGGCAGACTCACTTGAAATATTTTCTGGGGTGGTCAGGAGTGTTTGGTGGGCCATTTACTTTCTTTTGAACACTTCCTGTCTTTCAGGCCAAGGTTCCATAAATTTGTCAGTGTGAGCGAGTTAATCAAAGAACAGAACAGACTTTACTAGCACTACACTAAAGTATTTCTTGTGTGTTTGTGTGGTATGTGACTGCGCATGTTAAAGAGATGGGGTAAAGCGTGTGTGTGTGTGTGTGTGTGTGTGTGTGTGTGTGTGTGTGTGTGTGTGTGCGTGTGTGTGTGTGCATGTCACATATGTTTATGTTTGTGTGTGTGTGTGTGTGTCACAGAGATGGGCTGCCTCTGAAAAGGTTTCCTGTTCTGGAAAACCATTTGCCTTTTAGGAAAAACTCACAGAGCTGTAGTTTGCTGCACACGGATATGTTCGGCACAGCTACCAGAAGAACAGCCATTTTGTTCAGACCTTGCTTCATTCATATAATTCACAAGCGTGTACATTTAGGTCGCAATCGCTGTAGTTATGAAATGGAACAGAGCGCAGAGAAAGAATTTCAGTGCAGTGATTGCAGCATTCTATGCACTGGAAAGAAATCAATGCTACTGTATAGGTACATTTTGTCCTCAGTTGAACAAAGAGTGTAAATGTACTAACGTAAGATTGCCAACATCGGTCTTTACTGTCAAATCACTCAAAATCTTTATTTATACTTGCAGCAAATATACTTTTTTTACATTTGCATTTATTTGAATCGACAAAATAATCATTCTGTCTATATCAACAAATTATACATGTTGTAGTACATTCCAGGTAATGCATAATCATCAATATCATTGCACAGCAAAATGACAAAAAAATCTGTCTAGACTTCTAAAGACCTCAGAAAGGCGCAGCTGTAATTTAAATGTTTCTCTTCAATTACGCTCCTGTAACTAAAACTACACCCACAGAGTACTTACCAAATGACCAACCATATGTATCACAATTCAATGTACTTTCTATTATACTGGAAATGTGGATGTAAAATAACTGTCATAGCACTTTTTGATTCTCTGACTTACTGTTAGTGATAAGACCTTTCAGAAAAAAAAGGGTTACATTATGGTTCTTTCATTCCCTGAAGTTTTTTTTCTGTGTGGAAATGGAACCCCTTTCATTTTCCTTTTTTTTCTAATGTGTGTTCATCAATTGCTGTCACTTGCAATACTTTAACAGTCTAAATTATTTATAATAGTGATAAGAATATCCATTATAGCATTTTCTTTCATTTGCACTTTTCCCGAAAGCAAGAGCCATCACCTAAACAAACACAGAGATGACAGGCACTGGTTATATATCATTAAAATCAGTGCCTGTCACCCCTATAATCATATCATAATTATAATCAAATCAGATTGAGTTAGATTAAAGGGTAAAATCCAGCTCAGGTCTTTGGTTGTACTTATAAGGGTATGTGTAGGAACCCTTGGGATTTCTCACGTGTATACACTTGTCAATGTCAATCCAAAGTTATACAATGTCAATCCACCACGAGACCAGAGAGACATGTATTCTGTGTGCTTTAAAGTCTGGATAACAGGGAGCATGACACAGTGGCAGCTGCTGCTCTCCCACTATTTTCTTATTTACAGCATAAGCAAACCAAGTGTGCCAAAGCCCCTTATTCATGAATATAAAGAGAAAAGGAAAAAGAAAGTGGTTCCTACCATGCACGCAGTGGTGGATAGGCATTTTAAGCAGCATGCGTGTATGGTGAGATCTTTGAAGCTCTTTTCGACATGGATATAAAAACGTGTGCAACTTTTCAAGGTTGAAATATCGAGACGTCTTAATAAAGTTAGCATTCTTCCTGTTTGATACTTTTTCTGTGCACCATGAAACTCCCACCTCCAGCATTCTCAGGTTAGAGGCCACATTCCTAACCCTACTAGCTAGGAGCTGTACATAGCCCAGTTCAAATATAAGTCAAACACAAGAACTATGCTGTCTTTCAGCTGTCTTTAAGCCTTGCTTAAGAAACTTCAGATTCTGCAGTAGTGCTGTCAGTCTAGGGGACTTGAGGTAGCAAGACAAGAATTTATCAAATGACGATTATGTTTGGCATCAGTAGATCTGATAAGTTCCCATCATCCCCTCTTTTATGCCAGCAGATGGAGCCTGTGGCCTGCCAGCTTCCCTCTAGAGTGCAAACACATGGACTTGGCACTGAGAGGCCAGACAGACCCGCCAGGTAGTTTCCCAAACAGTCTTATAAATACACTGTAGGATATATTGTCCATTATCTCAGTGAAAAATGTCGGATTGCTTGGCTTAGCTAGTGCGAATGCATTCCAAAGCTGAAACTCAAAGAACTACTGTATATGCAGAACTCTTGCATTTAATTGATCGCCATAAATCATTCAAATTCTGTTTATTTGAATATTATATAAAGGAAAACGCTACATGCATTTTAAATTCTGTTAAAGCAGAGAAGGTGACCAAACAGATCAAAATGTGAACAGGAGAAGAGCTTAGTTTATATTTTTAGCAGCTGTGGTTTAAGCAAAAAAAATTTTTATTTTGTTTGTTTGTTGTTGTTTTTTCTTTTTCTTTTTACAAAGAATTAATGATTTTTGAATGTAGCAGGTCATGTTCATGTTTAGGTTCTGCTCACAATTAATAAAAAGCTGTTTATAAATAATAGAACCTTTAGCCCCTTTTCCTGATCAATTAACATTTGCAATTATTATTGGGGATCAGCTGTAGTTCTCACATTGGCTATGGAGGGAAATCCTTTGTTTTTACAAAAACTTAAACTCCTGTAGGGTGTGAATTCTTACCTTTACGTCTCTGGCAACATAAAGTCAATGTTCAGTAATGTTTTTGCCAGTGACTTCCTGAACACTGTTATTTCAGGATATAAAGTGAGAGTGAAAAAAGTCAGTACCAACAATGCTATTGCACAGAAACAGAGCAGGATTAGCAATTTCAGTGCAACAATAAACCTCTAAATTTATTTATTTTTTTATTTTTAACAAAAACATTTATTTTAAAATATTTAAAATATTTTAACATTTTGACATTATGTAATATTCTCTCATCTATCATACCAGATCACAAAACATTAGCCTTCAAAAAATAAACCAGTGATTGCTTCTACATATAATCTAGTGTATATGATATCTGTAAAGTAAACCTATCAAGCAAAAATTTTTGCAGATGGTTTAAACATGATATGCAGGTTGCATACACTGGAAAAATGTCTCAGGTGTTTTATTCTCTCTCAGGTCGATGCGACATCCGTTTCTCCTCGTGACTACCTCACTAAAGAATGTCCCACATATAGCCCTATCTTTTAAAAGCTCAACCTAACATCTGACCTTCTCCGGGGGTTAAGTGCCACTGTTCAATTAACCTGCTCAACTTTTGGTCTTTTACACAATGCCTGTTTCGTATAGTTAAATTATAATAATATGGTGCACAAGGAGAACGTGGACACAGCAGATGTGAGCAAAGCTGCAGTATTTGGAGAACTCATTGTATATACTCATCTGTATGTGTTTGTAAAAAAAAAAAAAAAATCATAGAATCATAGAATTAAAGCTTTTCATCACTTAATATGGATTAATATGGATTGCTATGTTACACACAGGAGTGTAACAGTATTTAGATTTTTACTTTATTAAACATTATAAATAATATTATAACCGAAGCATTAAAAGACACTTAAACAAATAAAGAT
This sequence comes from Silurus meridionalis, assembly GCF_014805685.1. Classification (NCBI taxonomy): domain Eukaryota; kingdom Metazoa; phylum Chordata; class Actinopteri; order Siluriformes; family Siluridae; genus Silurus; species Silurus meridionalis. The sequence goes on along the minus strand of NC_060901.1, from coordinate 8,543,359 downwards.
GATAGTATTGTGTTGTACGCCTATTAGGCACTATTTTTTTACTCAGTGGCTGGATATCTGCGCATTATAATGTCACATTTAAGGTTCACAATAAATATAAAAATATGATGGTCTGAAATTCAATACACACATTTTTACACAATATTTTCAGGTTATTTTCCTAAAATCCATCTTTATATAATTGTAAGTGTATTCACACAGAGTTCATAGTAGAGGTGGCAAATGTATACACATCATTTACTTAAGTAGACGTACAGATACTCGTGTTTTGAAAGTAAAAGTTGAAGTACTGACTACACTTTTTTACTCACGTAAAAGTAAAGAGGTTTGGGCTCTGACATGTACTGAAGTAAAAAGTAGCCATTACTACTACCTGCTTTAGTGTTACGCTGGTAAGTGGTTACGCAACTCAAGATCTTCCTCTCCAGAGCATGTAAACCAGATCTTCAAGGAGCTCACTTTGTGCACAGGGGCATTGCCATGCTGGAACAGGTTTGGGTTTCCAAGTTTCAAGTGAAAGCAAAATCTTTTAAGAGCACATCTAAAGACGTCTTGTACAATTGAGTGCCTCTAGATTTGTGGTAAAAGTTTGGAAAAGAACCACATAAAGCAGGAAAGGTCAGGTGTCCCAATACTTTTGTATATATATTTATTTATCTATTTGCCATCACCAGGCCATATCCCAGATTGTAGGGTTATTCCAGCTGTCCTTGAAAACAACTCAAAGTTATTATGAAGTTTTACGAATGATAAATCTACTGTGAGTTTTCTGTGCATTTTATTGAAGTTCAAACAGGAAGTTTATCATTTAAACTTCACCTGTATAGCAGTCCTACATCATATAGAAACTATCTGACTAAACCTCAGATTTCAAATGACAGCTACATACTACAGAAATTTAGAACATTAAGAACATCCTTATTTTAAAAAATAGCAACATGTGGCAGCATCCCTTATATAAAAGACAAACAACAATAAACACAATAAAACGTTAGATTACCTGTATGTGCTTTCTCAAATTTGACGGCGAATTCTTGAAAGCCAGCACTTTTTTATACTGATAATTTCTAACATCTTAGAATAACCTTATATATATGGCCATGGGTTTTGAGAATGTCTTTGTTTTTATTTATTTTCACATCGGTGACTCCCTCTGAATTTACATTAACCATTCCTCTTGTTGCCTTGCTCGTTGTTAGCTCCGCTTGCCTATGTCTACGTCTGATAGCCAGGAAATAATACACCAGTGATATGGTGAAAAAGCCGTGCAATGAAGGGTTAATAGGCTGAAAACAGCGCTCAATGAGAAGAAATAACACTAAAAGTAACGAGGCTGCTTTGAAAATGTAAGAAGTGGAAAGTACAGATATTTGTGTAAAAATGTAATGAGTGAAAGTAAAAGTTGTTCGAAAAAGAAATAGTGGAGTAAAGTACTGATACCAGAAAAATCTACTTAAGTACAGTAACAACGTATTTGTTCTTTGTTACTTCCCACCTCTGGTTCATAGTGAATACAGTATGCTACTATCAATTTTACCTATTAAGTTCAACACCGCCTTCTGCTTCCAAAACACACCAATCAATCACATGACTTCATGAAATGAACCCGAGGCTGTGGGCTTTCCCGGCCTGTTGACATGAGCATATCACCAGCACATACACACTGAATGTGAGATAGTGTGACAAAGCTGATAACACCCTAGGTTTACCTGTGGCCTGGCCCCCTCACCTGACCAGAGACCCCACAAACAGCCTCCTGCAAGCCATTGTGTGTTATGCTTGTGCACAAACACGGGTATCTATGAAGTGTGTATTGGCTTAGTTGAGATTCTCAGGGTCTGGGAATGTAAGGAGTTTATGATTTCACCTGTGTAACTCGAGCCAAAGTCTGCTCTATTGAATGAATGTTTTCTGGACTCCCAAGTAGTGAGAAAGGGAGAAGCCTTGATTCGTGAGGTACGGAGAAAATCATCTGACATTAGATTGTACATTTTTAATAAGGAATTGTGCTTATAGTTTTATATGAAATGGACTGTTTAATTTGTATTTGTATGAACATTTATAAATGTTATGGTTAGGGTGAGATTTGGATTTATGGTTTTATCCTTAATTATGGGTTCATTCATATGAATAAAAAAGTGCTGTTTTGAATTTCTTCACTTTTTTCATGAAATTGATTCACAATATTTATCTACAAAATTCACAATTTAATGATTCCTAAAAAAAAAAAAAAAAAGAGAATAATCCACTGAGAGAGAGAGGGGTGTGGGTGTGAGTGTGTGTTTTCTTAAACACATTTTTCCTGGCCTTAGAACAGCACACTATACCAGCTTCCTCTCTGAAACACTTCCCAAATTACAGGATAAGTTCACAGAGGTTAATTTGCACTATGACCAGCTCCCTTCACCTTGCCCTTCTCAGCTCCATTAGGCACATGAGAGCCTGCAGACACAGAGCAGCTTTCCCTACTGCTCTCCAAGCCACTAATTTACAGCCTGTGGGAGTGAGTCTGAATTCACACACATTGTGCGATGTCCCTTAAAGGTGGCCTGGGAGACAACCAGATGTCCATTTGACCTTAGAAGGGAGTCAACGGGAAAAGCAGCCCAGGATAACAATTTGTCTCTGTGGTTTGGTGGTGGTGGTGGTGGGGGTCCTCTAACACCCCTTTTCCCTCCTTTTCCCCAGCAGTGCAACCACCCCTAGATAACCCATTCCTGTACTTGTTACTACACAGTACCACTGTGTGGTCAGTGGTGCTTCAATGCCACTTCCCCCACCCAAGGCAATTGGGTGGCCAACCATCTGGATGCATTTTCCTCCCCCTTTAAACTTCTATATTTAATTAGCTAATTTCCTTTGCAAAGCCAAGGAGTTCTGAAAAACCAGCGTTCAGTATCTTTGAAACGATGCGCCTAAATAAAACGTTAAATAAGTTCTTAGTTAAGAATACAATAATCAAATCGGTGTCTGTGGTCACTTTAATAAACAACTTCACTCATGCTCAGGTGTTTCCGCTTTCTTCGTGCTTGGACAGCTTCTGGTAGCTAAAAAGGTATTTAAAGTCTCTGGTGTGGCCGAAAGACTTCGGTGGAAGACACACTCAGGCCCATGAATGTTTGTCATACACAATGAAATGGTCGAAATGGACAGTACTGTAGGTTTGTCCCTGTTCTCTTTTTAGTGTGCCATGGTGGACTGGTTCCTTCACCAGATACTTTCTGCTGTCCAAAGAACAAACATGGGAACCTGGTTTTAAGATGAAGACGCTCCTACTTTTTTAACACCAATTGCATTTACTAGATGATAGAGAAGGGTTTCGAACAAGTGCAATAATCGAACCCACAATGAAGACAGGGAAATATCCGTGCACTCTCTACTTTGGAATCCTCGATGATTAATGGAAACACAGTGCCATTTTTATTTTTATCCGAGGGAGCAAAATACCTTCAGCACAATGTGCGCGTTGGAGTCACGCGTTTCCGCCTTCACCAGAAAGTTTCAAGTGGCCCGTAATCGATCTCGCCAGGACTTTCAGCGGCGGTTTTTGCGGCACTGCCTATTGATTGGCCTCGTTTCACGCGCCTGCGCTCGCGACGCCGCTCTGTCTGCGGGGGCGTGGCCTCGCGAGGAGCGCGCGGCGAAATTCCTTTCTGGTCCGCCTTCTCCGGGGGGACGGGGGGCCCGGGGCTGTTTTTTATGAATGAACTGAATAACCAGCGACAAACGACGCCACTCTCTTTCACAAGAAAACTCTTCTGCGAAGTCAAACCACACCGTTTCCACTCCCCTTTAAAAAAAAAAAGGTGTTCAAACGTGGAAAGACGCGGATCGGAAATAACATACTTGGGTACACTGAATATGTTTCCTCTTGGTTTTAGGGGTTTGGTTATTAATTTATTTCTCCTCGGTGTGGAGAGGGTTAGGGGAGGACTTTTGCCGTCCCCCCCCCCTGTTGTCAGGCAGGCTCGGTCAGATCGTGGGAAAGGGCCTCCACGTAAGGCACTTCATTCTCAGGCCCTGTTGTTCTTGTGTAATTGATCTCGCCGCGCGCCGGTGGGCGGGGCCGCTTCAAAGCCCACCGACTGCTGGAGGTCCGTGAACGAGTTTCACTCCATGCACACATGCAGCTGCATAATCGAGCTGAAGCACCAAAGCTGAATGCAACTTTGGTTTTTTTATCATTAGTAGTGGCTTCATAAGCGTGAATATGTGCAATAAAAAATGTGATTATTAATTAATCAATTTCTCTCCCCAATCCGTGATCTGATTGTTCAATTATGAATGAAAATGAGCCACTTAAACCAAGTCTGATCGAGTTACCATTACTGTATCACTGCATCCACACGCCACTCTTTAATATTCACTATTCACTATCAAAACCTGCGTTTTCTCTTCGTCTCTTTAAACCCCACTGGACCGAGTCCAGTTACATGAATGGTGCTGGACACGTGAGTTTGCCTCGATGTGGTCTCTCCTCGCAGAATTTCTCATGTTTTCTGTGGCAGTCGTCCAACAACCCTACGCCCCCCATCCCCCCCCCCCCCAACTTTCTGCTCCCTCTCTTTTTGCGCCTCTTGGTGCCCCTCCTCCCTCCCTCCCTCCATCCATCCCTCCCTCCATCCCTCTATGCATCCATCCATTTCTCCCTCCCTCCCCATATTATCCACCCACGGGAAAAGTCATTTTCGTCTTTTTTTTTTGAATAATATATATACCACAGCCCGGTCCACTTAGTAGAGTTGTTTCCGTGTGGGCAACAGAGATGCGTTTAAAAGGGGAATGTTTTTTCCTAAGCTGACCCCCGTGTACAAAAGCTTTTCCTTGAAGTTTTTTGTTTTGTTTTGTTGGGAACTCCGCTGAGTCCTGCGGCGCGCAGATCTGACAGCCTGCAAATGTCTCGGGTTCGTCCAGCATTCTCACTGATCGCTCTTTTTATGACCAGCGCCACCCCTCCCTCCACTCGAACCCCCGCCCCCACTCGAGTCTTAAGACGAGACGCTTTTCCCCGAGTGCCAAATACTCAAACGGGCAGCACGTGCAAATCGCGACAAGTCCAGGATCACGTTTTTTTTTTTTTTTTACATAGTTTTGCACCCCTTAACGTGCCTTGTTATCCGCCTTGGTTTATTCATCACCGTTATTCTCAGATCTTTACTCAGACTACAGTGGATCCCCCAACCCACCCACCCCTCCATCGGCCGTCGTCTCGTAATTGTGCAAGCAGGACGTCCGGTGCGCGACACGGAGCGCGCGCTCTGCAGGAGCACAGATCTACAGGAACTTCCCCGTTTGGCTCTGAGTCATTGCGATGAGCGCGCGCGGTGAGGAAGCCGCCGAAGCCTCGGGATCCCGCGAGCAGCCTGCTCCGGCCGCCGAGCCTCCGAAGAGAGGACCGGGAAGACCCAGGAAGCCACAGCAAGTCAGTGCAATTTTTTTTTTTTTTTTACAAGTCTGCACACATCCTTAAACCGCATTATAAATAATGAAACCTCGGTCACATCGGACACACACCCGTGCATTACACGAATATGTGCGATTTCGGACGTAGGCTGCAACTCACGTGCATTCAGCGCTGATTTGATCTAAAATTATGAATGCACAGCAATGTGGATAATAATGTTATTGAATAGATTTTGGTTTAAACGCGTTGTGGGGCACAACTTTGTAAATGCAACTCCTTATTTTGCGATGCTACAATAAATACCGGGGTCCTGCAAATCAAACTGATGATTCAAACAGTTTCTTAACAAAACAAAACAAAAACAAAAGTTGTCATGCACACACACACACACACACACACACACACACACACACACACACACACACACATATATATATATATATATATATATATATATATATATATATATATATATATATATATATATATATATATAATTTTATTTTCTTTAAAAAAAAAATTCTTAAATTTTTTTTTTTAACTACAAACAAACCATCGCACTTCTGAATAGTTTTGGTAAATGGTGCATGGAGCCTGCCGGTAATTTTGTGGAAGTTTGTGTTCTTTCATGGTTCGTTGGAATCACAGATTAGCGTATTGCATGCCGCCGGATGAAGTTATTCAGTTATCCATTGTGTACAAACTTTACGGTTGGAGGTTGCGTCTTTAACAATTGTTTTTACGCCGCCCATGACCGAGGCGCGACCTCCGGCGTTCTGCAGCTCAGATAAAGCGCCGCACATGCGAACTATTCTGCATGGACCTGTTGCATAGCCGCCTTTTTTCATTGCTTCTAGATTTCGTTGTACCAACTCAGAACCTGCTCACGTTCTCTAATGCAACAAATCTAAGCATAGTTTTGTCATGAACACGGATGATTCCACGCGCACGTTAAAGCCGTGATTCACTGTCTCAAGGTTCTCTGTGAGTCAGTCTTCCGCTTGTAATTAGATGTCGCCTGTACATGTAGGAGACACGAGGAGTTACATGCAAACCCACACATTACCATAAAAACAGTAAGTTATACTGCAGCTTTGGACTTGACCATTGAGGTAGAACTGGCGCGCTAAACAAACAAACAAACAAACAAACATACAAACAAACAAAAACCTGCGTCCAGCTGATATGTTCAAAAAAACATTTATCTACATTTCTGCTCAATCATTTGATACATATATTATAAATATATGATCTCAAAAGAGTTTTTACACCATGCATGTTTTTAACCCTTATTGATTATTTTTACCCCCCCCCCCCCACACACACACACACAGAAATTCTCATTCCCCCGAACCTCCTAATCACCCAAATGAACCATCAGATAAAGTAATATTTCTAAGTGTCCATAATTTGACGTCGACATGTATTTTGTTTTAAATAATTTCGTTTCTTAACAGTTAATTATTAAAGTAAAATGTTAAAGTTTGCAAATTGCAACATTTTAGACAAAGTGTTCTTTATTCTATTTGGAAATGAAATACTTTTGATATTATATATAAAACATTGTAGATTGTGTATTTATGCATTTCCAATAATTACCAATTTAAACGCATTTTAATACTTGTATACTCAGCCATAAAACATATAAAACCTTTGTTCTGCTTTTTGATGCATACATGCTGAACTTGTCTTCTAATTGAGAGCAGTGGGTAGTGAAATTAGTGATGGGGGCGGATTGGGAAACAGCTTTGTTTCCTGTTCTCATCTGCTGTGTTTACCGCCTTTTCCCTGCAGGAACCCACAGGTGAGCCTGTCCCCAAACGTCCCAGAGGACGTCCTAAGGGAAGCAAAAACAAGGGCCCTTCCAAAGCAGCACAGAAGGTAGGGTGCTCACTACTGCTGCACAGCTCTGTGGCATCTCATTCACCGTGATTGCGTATGAAAATACACAGAATCTCAGAAACTCCTTATACGGTTTTTTAACGCATGTGCTCGTACACACCATGTCTGAGAGGGTATCAGTAAGCAAAGAAGATCTTTCACATCAATACTTTTTAATCAGTTTAAGCCTGTGTGTGAAAATGTGCATATTTATGTGGTATGGAACTGCTTTCTTTAGTGCTGCAATTGATGCTTCATTGTTTGACCCAAGCTTTACTGTAAGCACATTGTTGCACATTTTAATTCACTACCCCACAGACACACACACATATCCATATTCATTTATGCAAAGAAAGACACTTCATTTGCTGTAATGCCTGCATCATAAGTACTACCTACTATATTTCTATTTGCAGAATTATATATATATATATATATATATATATATATATATATATATATATATATATATATATATATATATATATATATATAATATTATATAAATATTATATAATTAATAATAATACACACACACACACACACACACACACACACACACACACACACATATATATATATATATATATATATATATATATATATATATATATAATTATTATATATTATTATATTATATAATATTGTATATAATATATATCGTATATTGTTGAATCATATTCACACATACAAAGCTTTCCAAAAAAAGAAACAGGGTTGACTGTTGAACACTGATGAAATCTGTTTTTGTGTGGTCGGGTCTGGCCTGTTGTATATGGGTAATTCTCTCAACATTAGTTGCAGTCTTGGTTTAGATGTATTAGTGTGTGATTCTTATCCCTGAGCCATGGGGGAGTTTAGATGTCTTCATTTATCTGCTGGTGGTAGGGGATCAAACTCTGGTGATGACTCACTGACAGCCTGACTTGCACTCTTCCGCATTAAGGTACCACTGTAAACAGTCTTGGGCCCACTTTGAAAAAGCCATGCTCTTTTCTGCCAGCGTAATTCTGTTTCATCTCATTTGGCATTGTTATGATAAACCGTGAGCAGATAAATCTGCTAAGATAAAAGGAGTGGATTCCCTAACTCAAAACACTATTCAAAAAGTTTGCTCTCCCACCCAGAATTAATCATCTTCACCAAGTCATACTGATTGAAATAAAGTGTTCATCACCAGTTTAAAGGCAGAGCATAGCTTCACTGGGTAACCTAAACACAGTAGAGACTCCCTTTGAGGGTCCCTTTAACACGAATAAGGGCCTGGTCTGGGTGATGTCTGTGACTTGACAATACCTTGCATATAGACAAGACGCATTTCTTTCTTGAAAAATCGTTTGAACAGTTATAGAGTGGATGGGTGAAGAATAGGAGAAGAAAAGAGTTAAGGTGGAGTTAATTGACTTTCTGCACATCTAGGTGTGATATACCGATTTCGCAATGCAATTTGAAACATTTTATTAATTAAATGTTAATAATGCTGCACTTTACAGCTTTAAATAATCATGAAATTTTTAGTGCTATTAAAAAAATGATAAGCATCTGAATTAGGAATGCCAGAAACTGTATCATATAGAAAGATAACCTTGTTGGCTGTTAACACAGTGTTATTCATAAGCTAGCTCTGAACCACACACTCAGATCATCTGCTCAATGCATTGCATTACATGGTTCTAATGAAGAGATGGAATATTTTCCATAGAGCAGTCATTGTTAAACTTGATACATTGGACTCAGGGGGCTAATTTTAAACCCTCCTCTTACAATGTAAGGTCTGACAGGGCAAGTCTAATTCACCCAGACTCTACCTACCCCCTTAATCTGCAATGGCCTTGCCTAGCATACACATGTCATGTCAGGGAAGGGCGAGTAAAGGCTCAACATTGACTGCAAAGGCATACATTGTGGACACAAGACTAGGCTTCAAAGCCGGACAAGACATGCAAAACCATGATTAATTGATAAGGGTTTTAGTTTACAGACCATTAAATATCCTGATTAAATATGTACCAACCTGAACTGAGAACTGGGTACAGACACACAGATTGGTTAAAGAGACACAGGCAGATAGATACACACTGACAAATAGCGATAGCAAAAGAAAAAAAGAGTTCAAAGAACTGTGGATGACCTATGGGCTGATTTGTTTGTATTAGACTGAGCTAGAACTGTGGTGCATAGTTGAAGTGCATTAGTCTAGTGATTAACAGAACTGTTCACTCAAATCACAAAATGAAGTAACCCATCCTCTCATTTAAGAACTCGATATGCCGTGTCTGACACATGAAAGGTGCATGAGCTGGCTAAGCGGTCAGCTGAGTGGTGGTTGTGGTCAGACTTGGGGTGAGCCCTAAGAGACTGTGTCCTTCTTATGACACTTGCACAAAAGTTTTACATACGCTTAGGGCTTTTTTAAAAGTGTTCTTATTTAATACAAACAATTAAACAATGCATAGCCAGTAGTTTAAGACAGTAGTGATATTATTCTTTTTTTTTAAAGTACAAACCAGATTGAGCTGATACTGTATGTTACATATAAGGTTAGAATTTCTGTTTTAAAAGATGTATGCGAAAGACTTTAGATTTAAATATTTGATTTGTTGGGATACGTTTCTCAAAAGTATTGCAGCAGCAAGATCATTATTTATGAATGAGAACGATGACACCGAAAACACTTTCTGCCAGTTAAGATGACCCTAACATTTTTTATGCCTTCAGGAACCATAGTCTTTTTTGACACCTGTCCTTCCCCTTCCCAGAATTCAGCGATGTTTTATCATTTTGATAGGGTTTCCTTTCAGAGTGCAGCATTACAAAACCCTGCAGCCTGGGAGAGCACTTTATATTCTATCAATAATTGAGATGCTTCTTGTCTTGTTAACCGTCCACAGCTACTGTGACGGCGGGACTTTCTTGAGGCCTGTATGGTAAATGCAAAGGTGCTTTTGTGTCATCGCGTCTTGATTGTCTAAAAATGATGATTTCAAGGTAGCACCTTAATATGGTGCATCCATTCTGACTTTTGAGGGTCAATTAAATGTAAATCACATTTCAAATAAGAACAGAGCATAAGAGAGGTATTGAAGATTGCATATGGTCTAACGTTCAACCGTACAAATATATATACTTACTAAACACTAGTTAATCAGTTTTCCCTGATGCAACTGGCAAAATGGGGCAAGACAAATTAGATGATTCAAATGGGTGCTTGACAACTTTTAAATGGATAAAGGACATTTAGGAAATTGGAGTTATTCCATATCAGTACCTGGCTGTTACCAATAGGTCCTTAATGTGATCTAAAACCCATAACAGTCTGTTATGGTCCTTATCTCAGCACTGACTCTGACGATAATAGTCCTCTCTTTACATTCGCATAAAATTCCTTCAGTGAAATATTACGCTGCAAGATACACAGACATCTAATTGTCAGATACCTAGATACAATATACCTTACATAGACCCTCTGTTGCTACTTCGCTAACATACAATAAGCTACACACAACGTATTAAAATGTCCCTATACAAATTGAAATGTCTCAAAAAAGATACTTGGAATTTGGAAGAATTGAATGGGTATTAATTCAGTCACTAATGTTTACAGAAAGCTGAAACCACAGGGGAGAAGAGACCCAGAGGACGACCAAGGAAATGGGTATGTTGCACACTTTCCTTTGTTTTGATTATAGACACATTTTAATAATAGTTTTTAGGGTTACACCATACCCAAAAAGAATTTTGAAATATTCGGAACAGCTGATTAAACTTCAGATACACCTATCATGAAGATGTGAATGGTGAAAATGCTTTGATTTGGTTGGTTACATGTATTAACAATTAAAGCAGATATTCCGTGGCACATTAGATATGAGCTTCGTTATATAAGAGTGATGTCTTTATGACTTTAAACAGTTTCACAAAAACAGTGGGATTGCAGGAGAACATTTACACATTTCATATCAAAGCGTATTCTTCGGTCCTGATATTATTTATGAGCTTAAGGGTGTTGGCCTAAGCTATTTCAGCAGTTCTATGTGGATCAAAGAATATTAATCCTATGGTCCTTAAATTGGGGTTCAAGAAACATAGCCAGGTCTGTAAGGCTTTTTATTCAGTGGTGGAAATTACCATGTTTAAAGTTGAATAATTATAGTCATTAGCCTTTTTGACTGGACACTGGACTCATATGGGGAGGTAGTCCTATAAACAATGTTAATTAAAAATGGGATGATAATTCAATGATAAATGATAAAATGATAAAAAAGTTCCAATAATGTTTTCACCAATAAGTAGCCAAAACATTATTTTACACATTTAAAAGTCTGAATAGCTGGAATACGAGTACAAATGTAGATGACCAAGGGCCTCTGGAATTTAGTTTACACTTATGGAAGCCCCCCTCTACAAAAATGATTAGATTATGTTATGAATATTTTATAAATGATGTTTTATACACGCAATTTGTTTTACAACAACTAAACTTAATCTCCTACATTTGATTTGACTGTACAGTGTTAGTTGTATTAATTGGTATTAAATAGAACTTCTATAACTATATATTGCATTTAAGGAGTCAGATTTGACAAATAGAAGGATTTTCTTTTACGTGGAATTGCTATAAATCACTGCAATTTAATCCTTGTCTAGGCTTAAGGCTGTGCCTGGGAAACTGCCACAGGCCTTCCACTCAGCCTTGCCATGGCTTGCTTGCTCGTCAGCAAGTGCTTAATGAGATTGTACAAATGTTTGTATTATCTGTTAAAGAAAATATTTAGATTTCAGTTTAGACATCACACTGGCCACAGCTACACGTCAGCAATTCTGTAGACAGCTTAAAAACACGTTTATCAGCTTGTAAGTGACACCTTGATAGATTGATAGCCTGCAGGGAGAGAGCACACTGAACGGATATGAGGGAAATTTTGTATGTCAGTTTTTCTCTATGTATCTGTCTCTGTCTCTGTCTCTGTCTCTGTCTCTCTCTCTCTCTCTCTCTCTCTCTCTCTCTTTTTCTCTCCTCTCTCTTTCTTTCTTCGCATGTATTGTTGATGCATTTGTGGTTTTCTATGATGAGAACAATAGCATCGGTTCAGTTTCAGATGTGTTGGGTGCTGCATGAATCTTTGTTCAACTAGTTTATTAATAAGCCAGTGCAAGGGATTAAAAACTGTTTAGAGAATGACAAATATACAAATTCTTTAATACCATAACCAATGTTATGGAATCTAAATGGAAATCCCGTTGACTCAAAGCTCACTTTAATTGGTTGTTGTTCATAGCCAAAATGTGAAAACATTATATAATAAAAACCTAACCCTTCCATGCTAACAATATAGATCTTAAATGCAAACAGAAAAAAACCCCAAACAACCAAATGTTCCAAATTTGTAAGTTTGTAGCAATACAGTAAAGTGGCCAACTTTCTACAAGTTTTGTGTAGGGCTGCATCCAGACAATTTTTTAAAGACCATGTACATGTAGGAGTACATGGTTTAGGTACTGGCTGATACTGATAGCTATTCTTAGTCGCATTTCTGTGTGAGCTACTTGCAGAAAAAAAGTGCAACACCACCCTTCCATCTAAATGTTTTGGCAAAATTTTGCATTCACTTATCAGTTATGAGTAGATAAAAGTACATTTCTGATTATTAGTTCTTTTTTTTTTTACTTTTTTTAAAAAACCCATTATATTATCTGTTTATGTTTTAAGCATTTGTGTAATAAGCTTATTTCAGGAGTTACCAGAGTCACTTTCTGACAATCATCCCACTCTCAGCCTTGCAATCTTTTAAATCTACATTTATTAACTAATTATGAAATGAAGTGTTATTTTGTTTACTTTATAAATGACAATGCACTGCACATTCTGTAGATTTATAATGCTTGAAAATTTGTGGAAAATGAGTTCAAGAGGTGGGTTTTATGTGTGAAATATGTGGAATAATATGATAATTAATCAGTTTAATACGTATTATTTCTATCTCTACAGTAGCTGTGGTCACTTGAGTAATTTATAATCGCCACATGCTTTCATAGTTATTATAGAAACTTGGACCTGTACGTTTGAATGATTCATCAGTAAATGGCTAAAAATAATTGCATTTGTACTGGAGAAAAGCATGGCCTGGCTTACTATATCACCAAAGAATGCAATTTTTCTAACAGAGTAGGATAATAATGGACGTTTCACTGTGAGCATTTTTTTGAGGGTTTAACTGTTGCTGCTGCCACCCACTGCTAGAAACTTTGGACTGCCCTGATAAAAAGGGTCACGTTTATTGCATGGCTTTTCTGGATTGATGCCCAGAGGCGTGATCGGCTGCTCTTTCATGGTAGATGCTTATATGTTACAGGTAAAACTATTTACTGTGAACAAACACACACACACACACACATACACACACACACACACACACACACACACACACACACACACACACACACACACACACACACACACACACACACACACATTGATGCCAGTTCATCCTGGACAAACAAAGCATGAAATGAAATGTAAAAAATATGAAATAAATATAATATATAAAATATATACGTCTTGCACAGACAGGAAAATCATTACGTTGCATTACTTTAGCAAATATTTCAAACTTTCCAGTGGATCTATGAACTAATTGTAGAAAATCTACATTCTTTAGTAATGTTGCACAATGCAGCTGATTTTAAATGTAAAAATTTTGAAATTTTGTACCAGACATATAGACAGCAGCATATAACCTTCAGCACAAAAGAAATTAGTATAGCATTTTACAGTAATGGCCTCATATGATCACATCTTATAATTTTCTAATAAAAAGCCTTAAATTGACTGCCCATAAGTGTGCATGCTATGCATTAAACAGTTAGTTGGTGGGGGAAAAAGAAGCCCATTGCATGAGATGCAATACGAGCAGTTGCTTGTGTGGTCAGCTGGCGTGGCAGTACTTTTAACCCCCGGTAACAGAGTGAGCATCTACAATGAACCGAAGTTTATGAATGAGATTGAGTCAAGGAGGCAGCTTGCTATCAGAGCATGAGAGTGTCCACTTCAAGGCCTGCTTTTGTAGATGGGTCTCATTTATTCAAGGGCTGTGACTCACACAGAAATTGCCCATTATATAGTGTAGTCAGGGACAGAGCACCGACTTGTTTTCTTTATCCTCTCTTTTTTTAAATGAATGAACTGAAGGAATGCATGTTAACAGACCTGACCCCATGTATGGGTGGCTGTGTTGCTTTAACAGCCTGGGTTATAATTTGTTTGGTAGCTTTATTTTGTTACAGATGAATTGGCATTGCGCAGGCATCCACCATAGCCACATGGCTGCCTCCACATATACAGAGTGGACTTGTCAAGCCTTGCCATTCTTTTCCTGGATAAACAAGCCAGCTTTCTTCATTCAGCTACCACTCGCCCTCCTGGAACTAATTATAGCATATCCTTTTTAGCTACAAGGGGCCACTGGAATGTTTTCCTTTGCCTCCCCCCACCACCACCAGCCATCCCCAACCCTCCTAAATGGTTAATGGAAGAAGGTGGCTCTGGCCACCAGAAGGGAATGAAAGTAGTATTTAGCCACATCTACCCCAGAAGAGACCAGGAATGCATACGTCTCGCCGGCAAGTTAAAAAAACAATTTGAAATTGAAATCATAAGGAAAACCCCAATACCTCCTTTAGCCTCTTAACACACTAGTCACTGTCCTCCCTTTGTAACATGTTCAAACAAAGCAATCTTGCGAGCTGTTACAGCATGTTCAGATCAAAAAGTTTGAGAAGGAATTTTAAATATTCTTATAAAAGTTTAAAGAAATGCATTAATATAATAGCAAATACCTCAGGATTAAAGAAACACACACACTGTGCTCAAGCATGATTCTCATGAGATCATATTGGTGCATGACATTTCTACGATAATTCTGTGCTAATACTTGACGCTAATAATTTAATCTTTATTGTATTCTCTATTTCAATTGTCTAGTAGAAATTTTTCTTTTTTGCAAATCTGATTTTGTTTGTTTCTAAATTTTCACACCATGTTGCAACTGGAAAGGCAAATAGAATTGTACGCTAGTGTTGATGGATATGAGTCACATAACTATTGTCCATTTCTTGGATAACTAAAGACATTTTTTCCACAGGTGGCATTGATATTTAGAAGTTTTCTAAGCAGCAATAGGAATTTTCCTCCCCAGGGTGATAAGCAAAGAGAGCTGTGTTAGCCAAGACCTTGAGAAGCTGATTTAGAATAGAATGTCAATATGATTCTGTCCTGTGCAACATCACACTGTGCATCACACATTTACTCACCACCCAAAAGCATATTCTTAGACATGGGATAATTTACCATTGATGATTCTAGTGATTCAGAGGGTGACCTTTCCCTTTTAACCTATAATGTTTTGGCATGCGTTTTGCAATTTTTACAAGCATTTAACAAGTCCTCAAATCCAGCATCTGTGCTGCTAGGTCATTCTGTTTAAGCATGCCAGAGCCCTGATTTACAGTCTCCCTCTTCCTTTTCCGAGTGTGCATCCTGCACAGGTGCTGAGATGGACAAGGTCCTCTGTGCCAAGCGGACAGGCTCCACAGTTGGCAGGGTGAGGAAGAATCTTTGTCCTCAAACAGCTAGCATTAATCAGTTGTGCATAGCAGCTCCCCCTTTCATGCTGCCAGCTGGCTGTTGTCCATTGAGGTTTATGCATTTGGTTTCCTCACCAAGCAAGCAAAACTACAGTGGAGAGGGAAGCGCTTTCTCTCTTTCCTGGGCTTTTCGACCCCCCCTAACTTGCTAGTAATGTCACTGTTGAATTTTTAGCACTTGACCGCATGGCACACAACCTGTCTATTTGTTTCCATGGAAATAAATGGTGAGGGGGCAAGAACAATTCATTTTTAACTCATTGTGTTTTCTCATATAAGTCGCTCTGTCAGAAACAGTGCTGCCACCATACAACCAGGACAAATAACCTAAGAATGGATATAAGAAAGCCATCAGCAGCCTTTATTGCCAAGAATTCCTTTGATATGAGGTATAAGACAAGATCTTGATCTAAAGTGCCCTTTCAATCACCAGATGCTTTGTTCCATTTTCCTCAATAAGTTTCCTCAACTACATCCACTGAACTACTCTACCCTTTAGTAAATCAGCCACCCAAACACAACTGAGTCTGGGTATAAGTGAAAGGAACAGACACCATACATGGTGATTACCTATAGCCATAAAATTCTTTCACCTTCTGCTTGAAATGAAGCCAATGCCAATTCAAGTTATGCAGGGAGACATAAGTCATAGCAAATCTAACACCAGTGAGACCCCTACACCTTGCAAAAGGCAGAAGAGTAAGTAAATGAATGAACAGGGGGCGTGGGGTGTGGGCGGATGGGGGCGTAAAGGAAGTACTCTCATCTAACACAAGGCTGTGCTGCTCTTGGCTATGGGACAAACAATGTTGGCAGGTGGTGAGGAGCAGAATTAGAGCTCAGGGAAATGGGAGGGAGAGTCCGGCAGTGGGGAGGAGGCGGATCAGTGGAGTAGATGAGCGCTGGGACTGGGATTCTCGAAGCTTGGTGAAATAGCTTGGAAAACCCTCAGTCCCTGCCAAAGTGTGAAAACCTTATTTTTTGTTTTGTTTTTTGACACACACACACACACACACACACACACACACACACACACACATATATATATATATATATATATATATATATATATATATATATATATATATATATATATATATATATATATATATATATATATATTCGGTGTCAAAAAATCAAAAATGTTTATTTATAAATATAAAATATATTTTGTTTTAAGAGTTCTTTACCCCATTGGGGTTTCTGGTCAGTGATCTGTAGTTAACCCAGAAGCATGGCAGATCTGTGACTCTCTGTGCTCTGTGTGAGCAAAAATCACTGATTTGGTAGATGATGAAAAAATCATATGCCAGCTATTAATTACTTACATACATAAGCTCAGAGCTCTGCACAATTGTTGGTGTCACTCTCCACCCAGACATCCTGCCTCATATTTTTTGTATTATTGCCAGCCAGGGGTGGCAGTAATCTCGAGCTTTTTTAAACACATAAACAAGGATGAGACCTGTATAATAAGTTATTTTATTTCTGTGGTCTCTTTCGCCACAAGGACCACTTGGACCCTGGTTTTTGCTGCATAAGTAGGAATGTTGGCCTCCACTGGGTCAATTTTGATTTGCGAAATCATTTAAATTATCTGCACTTAGGATAATTTAGCAATAAGCAGCACAAATCATATTAGCTATGCAATTAGCTCCTGTGCACTGAATGATTGTGAGAGTCAGCATTATAACCTGTGAGCACCTTGAGCTCTTTCCTACATTCTGAGTTTTTTTTTTGTCTATTCTGCCGGCTTTCCCCCAATATTTATTCTCTTGTACCTTCCATCCTGCAATAGATTTAGAGCTGAATTTATTGCCAGATGGTCTATGTAGAGTGTGAGCTCTTTGTCCATATCAGACATTTGCAGGACTCTATTTAGATTTTCACTGGCTGATTTTCCATCTTACCCTAAAACCCGTGATTGCTAACAGTTGGCCATGATATCGAAAGGGAGACCTAGTAAACCTTCACTATGGGCATAAAACTGTTATGTAAACACATAGGAGTACACAAACACTGAATAAAAGGTTGCACCATTTATGCTTTTAAGTTTCTAGCTTTTTGTTAAGAATATATTATGTTTTGTCTTTGGTCAGATTCTGTCATTTATACATTTAAAGTTAATTATTAATCAATGAATCGTTTTTATTGTTTCCACAGAGGCATTTACCTCTGTGTAATCATCTGACAAGATTGTACAAGGTTGTGTTAATCTACAGTCTGGGTGAGAACGAAATCAGCCTTTACTTCATATGTGTATACAGCCTTTACTTCATATGTGTATGTGAACTGTCCTGTGACAGTTAGTGGTGCTATTTATTTCATTTGCACAAAAGAACGAATCCATGACAAGCACTTTGTTATTAGATGCGCTCGTACTATCTACACCAAACATGAATGCACTCATCCAGTTATGTTATATAGTCAGTGTTCATATGTGTTGTGTTGACGTGAGAAAAGGAAGTGAGGCAGAGAAAGGGATAACAGGGGTGGCAACTATGTTTGTAAGAGCAGGGAAAGGTATGTGGCCTGCATTATTGATGGTAGTCTACACAATCCATTGCCTCTATCAGTTTAAGGCCCCTCATGTGCTGCCTCTGTTTCCTGTTGGGGAATTGCTGGGCTGACACAGGGCTGCTGTTGTGAATTCTTTCACTGATGTCTTTTATGCAGAGCCTTGTACACAGAAAATGTCCTTAAAAAAATGTATTGATGTAACAAACTTGTATTTACATGTTCAATAGCATTTTTAAGACTATAGAAACTAAAATAATGATATTATCAAAAATCGATCATGAGAAGAAGAAACAATCATAGAGATACACAAAATTTCACACTCTTGTGGCAGTGCAAAGCAGGAGATTCAAAGCATTCACCTCCTACTCCAAACCGAAAATACAGACAGTTAGTTAGTCAGCTGCAGTGTGTGTAGCTACTGTGATTAATGCACAGAAAGATTGAGTTACACAGAAAAAAAGTCGAGGGAAACAAGCAAAATGAGCCTTCACTAAACAAGACAAATAGAAATAAGGATAAAGATTTACACGCTCAAATAAAAAAGTAGAAAATCAGCCATTGAGCTTTTGGGCTCATCCAGTATGCCCTGCTGTAAGACAGACATTGTGTAAGTAAACATAGCACCCTTTGCTAAATAGTGTTTTTTTCCCCCATGTTTCCCACCACACTTCTGCTGTTCTTCAGATTCTATTAAAACATAGTGGGGATTCATGTTATTAGCATATTTTTGCCACTGCCAATAGGACACAGAACATGAGTTGTTCCAGGAAACACAGGTTAATCCACAACATCTGCATCATTCAGCTTACTAAGGGTGGAGATGTCTGCTCCTTATGGATTCTCTCCCACTCAACTCTTATTCCTCCAAACCTTATTCCTGAACAAAACCACAACTGCATCTTATAGTTCAAAGAACATATGGTCTCTTATATGGTATATAGGTAGCTATGAATAACTTGCACAGCTATCAATAACAACACAGGATTTGTGTTGCAGAGACTGACAGCCTGCAAAAAAACAAAACCCAATTAAAATGGCAAGGAACTAAAAATGATTACGAGATACACTATTTGATCCAATAAGACTTAATAGGAACCCTCATGACAACAAAAACTTAAATTGTGTGGAACTTAACTTAAACCTGAATTATAGTGCTGCCCATGACCCCGCTCCCCTTTGAAAAACTCTGGGAACTGATTTCACTTCAAACAGCAGAGGCTCCTAAACGGAGAAGATCCAATTTGCGCCTTTCTTTCCCTCCAGAACACCCCCTCCTAAAAAAAAAGAAAAAAAATCTTAACAAAAGACTGCTTGTCCTGCCAGGAATTTTCCACATTCCTCACTCTGGCAGACATTTTTCTCCTTTACAATGGGCCCTTCGGCAATTTCCCCTAATCGTTGGGTTTAGCTCTACTCTGATAGGTGCCATTCATAGTACTATTTGGTAGCGGAGTGTGGTTGATTGGGAAATGGAGAAGAGAGGAATGGAGGGTTGGATGGAGGTTTGTTGGCTGTGGAGGGCTTGGATTTCCTGGCTGTAGAACCTTTTCAGGATCAGCCGTAATAGTGAAGGCATTCCAAAAGAAATCACAAAGCTGACGTTGTGCCACCCCTGCACCCGGGAGATGCCTGGCTCCTTTTCTCCATTTCCACCTTTACTTTAATTTAACATGTGGCCTTTATTCGTAGAAGTGGTGGGGGAGGGGAGGGACTTAGTTACTGGGTGGCTCGTCCGTGGGGTCTGCCTCGACTGAGGGAGTCCTTGGATAGGTTTGCCTCATCAAATCAGGCAGTGTTTTTTATTTTTCCTGTCTTTGTGGAATTCTTGTCAGCGGCCCTAAGGAGAGGCTATGTTTTAAAAAAAAGATTTTTGCGCAAACACAAACCATGTGTTCTCAGTTTAAAGTGAACATGAGCTGCACTCGTGCTTTCTAGACTTTGTCCTCTATTTTATTAGCGCAAGGGAAAAATGTGTGGTCTCTTTACAATAAAAAAAAATCTTTCAATAATTGCACAGTATTACCGAGTTTCTGTTTGTAATTGGCATGCTTTAATAATGTGATAACATTTAGAGTCTAAAGAAAACTACAGTATACATCATCCACCACAGCTGATTATAGCAGCCTGCGTCACAAATCCAAAGTATTGGGAGTTGATGTTTTAAAAGAATAATATATTTATTATTATATTTATTATTTAAATAATAATCATTTTAAGAAAATCTTTCACTCTATCAATGGTAGAGCACCACAAGCCATCCATGTCAGGAGCAGCTATTTCTGTGGTTGGGAAGGCATCCTCTCTCTCTCTCTCTCTCTCTCTCTCTCTCTCTCTCTCTCTCTCTCACTCTCTATCTACTGTTAATTAAACTTTTTTGACATCATGTATGCAGAGGTCATTAGTGTGATGATAAGTTACACATCTGAGGAGGCATGTGACCACTTAATCAGATAGTAAATGTTGCCTGGAGAACAGTGGAAAAATATCTTGTGATAGATGAAAATGTACTCATTGATTATTTTTTTTTATTAAAAAAGTGTTAATTCAATATGCCAGACCTTTTTGTTTGAAGTTCTGATATCAATGACAACAAATACCTAAATACCCAGTGTGAGAATGCTTCCTTTTGCTCTGTGCAGTGTGCGGCTTCAAACTGTTCCAGCATGCTCTTCTCTAGAGCTGCTAAGACTTGCACTTGCAAGTTCAATGACTATCATCTCACTATTTCATAAGTCAGAAACTTCTAATCATTACTTGTACCTCTATACCCTTGCATAATCCCTTTGTGCAACCTTTGCACATGCCTATCTTCACCCTTATTAAATTAGAAAGCTGGGCAAATATGGACTTCAAGCGACCCACAATGTGGGTGTCTTCAAGTTTGCCACCAATTCAATGAGTTGTCACATGTTCAAAAAGCATGCGCTGAGAACACACAGAGGACAAGGCAAGATTACACAAGAATTGACTCGTAAATTCTTTGAAATCCAAGAGGCATGAATCATTGCCAAGGTATTCTAAAGTGAAGATCTACCACTTCACAGGGAGGGGTAAAACTATTGACAGCAGAAGAACAGTAGGAGGTCTGCTCTTTCCTTGCTTTTTCTTCATGCACTGGAATAGTGAAAGAGATGGACAGGTTTTTATTGCCAGCAAAGCTACACCCACACAAAATGTGCCTGGAAAAGTTCATGCCTGTCTCGTCATCTGGAGAGGGGGTGACAAACTGATTATCCTGTTTTGTCAAAACTTGAGAAGGGGGCCGTCATTGCAGATGAGAGTTAACTGGCTGTTGAAGAGCTCACTTATCTTGTTTTGCTTTATTCATTTGACAAACATAAGTGCTCTGCTGAGAACTGTGGAGGATTTTTGTGCCCATTGAAGGAGAGTGTCACTGTTGTCTGCATGTTGTTGTTTTTTTTTTTGTTAAAGCAAAGCGGCCTTTAGCATGAACTAAGCAGTGATATGTTTTCTTTTGTTTTTTCTTTTTTTACCCCATCGCTCTGGTGAGCTTTCTTTGATGTTATCATTCCTGAGCATGGTGTGTATGTTTCAGCCATCCACCAAGCAGTTGTGACAAGGCATGCAAAACACTATAAGCTGGGAAATCAGGCTATGGCATGTCAGATGGCATGGGCAAAAAAAGGAATCTCAAATCTTAATTCTCCTGAAAAAACTTTGGT
Organism: Silurus meridionalis; assembly: GCF_014805685.1. Lineage (NCBI taxonomy): Eukaryota > Metazoa > Chordata > Actinopteri > Siluriformes > Siluridae > Silurus > Silurus meridionalis. The sequence goes on along the minus strand of NC_060901.1, from coordinate 8,521,228 downwards.
CACTATGACAGTAAAATGACCAAAGCGTAAACTAACCATAGCGCAGAGTGCAAATTTCTATATTATAATTCAGTGTTGATACATAGATTTATTTTGTACATATTTGAAAAACTCTAATGCATATACACAATGGGTAATATACACAGTTTAAAAATACAATTTTGGTGTCTTGCTCTGTGCCTCAGTTATTTATATATATATATATATATATATATATATATATATATATATATATATATATATATATATATATATATATATATATGTGAAAAGTATTGGAATGTTGAATGTTTACATACCTAATGCTTAACTAACATATATTATATTATATAACATAATTTATTATTGGCATAGATGTTTTATATTGACAAATAAAATTATATTTAATATTTTGCCCCTACAAGGTTCAGTCTTAACTACAAAAATCAACTGGTAAAATGGTACGGATATCACGTAATTCCACCTTACATGGGATTTATACCTGATCAATGGTTTCTCAGCAATGGTGACAAAAATCTAAAATTACAGCTTTAAAAGCTACATAAACAAGTGTTGACTTGCAAATATGTTAGTAAGTGTCTAGTAATTCATAAAGCCCTAAGAACATTATTAGATACAAAAGACAATTTTGGTGTTCATTTGTTTAATGAGGACTGTGTTTTTTGATCTCAGGTTACACCAATTTCCTCCATGTTAAATTGCAAGAGTACATTTTCTCACAAGTTAATTAGCTATTGTCTGAAATGTCATTCCTCTTGCGATCAGTTAGGGAGGAGTGTGGGGCTGTGAGAAATGTGTAACTGTAACACCACTGGACACTTATTGACCAGTGTTTGCCTGTTTGTCATGACTGAAATGGCTCCCATTAAAATGTGTAATTAAGACATCTTAACTTGGAAATTATTAACCCTTGAATTTACAACCTGGACAGAAATAGAAAATACTTTTTTTTGTTCTGTCAGGCAGGATCAAAATAACCCAACTCATCTTACCAAGAGTGTCAGTTATCCTCAGTAATATAATGGGATATGTATTTCAGCTTGGTGGAGAGCCAATGCCCTGTGCCATGTGGAGTTCATCACAGGATTGCCTGCATTCAAGACGAGTGCCAGAATGACAATTGATTTGTACTGCATTATCTCGAAAGGAAGTCGATCTGGGAAGGGCTTTCCAAAGATAGCTGGGTAGCAGAGGAGGGAGAGTGGGGGAATAGACTGCATTCTTTCTCGGGGGTTGAGTTTCAACACTGATGGGGCAGTTGCCTCTGGGGCTCCTTCTGCTGATCTCTTCCTTCTCTGGGAACACATCTCTGGTTCCTTTAGCTTTGGGCTGCACACAGTGTGTGTGTGTGTGTGTGTGTGTGTGTGTGTGTGTGTGTGTGTGTGTGTGTGGTACATTGGGGGGGTCCCAAGGTCACCAGGCCCACTCAGCTCTGGCCCACATCTTAAACCAGCACCCAGAGTGTCAGCTCCAAGCGACTTCAAAGTAGAGCTTCAGTCTTGTGAAAGACAATGCCAAGATTTCCCCTTTTGTGCAGATGGGGCAGCAGGGAAGGAGGTGGAGGGAACATTCTGAGCCATAGAAAATGAGGGGCCTCTCTACCTATAGAGCTCTGGTTTCAAATAGTGTTTGTCCTGAGCTACATTCCACAGTCAGTGATGGGGAAGAGAGCTGTGGGAACTTACTCTTCACATGGAGATTTACCACGGCAAGTTTATAGAGGTGTTAAGAAGTAAAACGCATAAAATGACTTTTGAGACAAGTTTTTAAAAATTTTCTCGAATGTTTTGTATCCAAACCATTTTATTTTAGTAGCCTTCACTGAAGGTCTATTATCACTTCAGCCTTCTAATATGTAACTGTATGTTTTGCCCACTCAGGTTTCTTTTTGACTGAGGAAAATTTACCTTTTAGCCACTTTCAAGTTTGATGTATAAAAAGACAAAATATTTAGTTTCTTGAGTGGTAAAACAGTTCAGTTAGAGTTAACATAGTAACATAAACTTCTCATATATGCACATTGCTAATTTATCTCCACAATAAAGTTTCTAGTGCACAATTGCCATTATTATTAACACAATTATCTTAAATTTTATTTTCCTGATGTTAAATTGAGAAAATGTACTGATAAAATGTATCTTCCAAGACAATGTGTACAAATAGAGCAGCTAAGAGCAGCTAGTTTTGCAAATCAGCTTGTACGTGACCTATAATTCTATATTGCACAAATGAATCAGACTATAATTATGATAACTGCCATTAACCATGATAAAATCTGGTATTAGTTTTTAGTACACAGACACAATTATTGGAGCTATTTGTCTACAAAGAGGTGGTTATCAAGTATCTGAATTGTTGTTTGACAGTTCCACAGCTTGAATTTGCTTACTCCTTCGTCTCAATTTCCCTTTATCAACACACACTCTACTCTCAGGTCCATCCGGTGCTGACATTTACTACGTTACAGCCTGCTAGCATTCTGGCAGGAACTGGCACAAAATACACCAGCTGTTCCAAACAATCCAGCGTAGTATGTGTGTGTGTGTGTTCTTGCAGTGGCTAGCTTTAGTTGCAAACACAAGGGACTCTCAGGGCTTTTTTTTGTTTCTGGAAGAGCAGAAGACTGCTCAGCTGTCTGCTTAGAGTCTTAAAGCCCCTTCCGGTGGGGTGGCAGTGCTTAGTGGGTGTGATGTAACACTAGGAGGGCACAATCTGCGCTTTGTTCACTCACCCATTTGCCCACTATGAAGGCTCTGCTGTGTTTTGGCCCCCTTCCTGTCTAATTTAAGGTTAGGTGCTAGGGTTTAGGAGTTTTAGGTGTGGGTAATGTTGGTAGTGATGGGTACACTTCTATTTGGTAGACAGCCTTTCTCTGTACGAACAAACTACCAGTGCTACGAATTGTGGAATGATAAATGATAAATGATTTTGATAAAATTATAAATACAAACAAATAAATATATAACCATTTCTCTTTTTGTTTCTCTTGCAGCCACAACAAGTGGTCCAAGAAAAGCCTGCTCAGGTATGTAACCAAAATTATTATATTTATGCTTACACTGTACATGCATTATCTAATTGCTCTCACACTCTACTTCAGTTTTTATGTAACCAAAAGATTTGTTTTTAGAATATCCCGCACACACACACAACTCTCACACCTATTTCAAAGCATGAGATTGTATATAGCTCAGCTGTACACAGTACAATGTACACAGTTTGTCTAAAATGAGGCTGGAAACTCAATGTCATTACGTCAGAGGAGATTGTTCTAGGCTTTTATTCATGTTTTTACATTTACAAGACTCTTACTTAACAGTGTAACTTTTTCTTTAACCAGAGACCCACAAGGTGAAATATTAGTGTCAATTTAATGTTAACTGCAGTGAATAAAGTGAAAGATTTCTGATATATAATTTTCTTGTGTCCTCACTGATTGATATTAAAATCTGACCTAAATGATTAGATAATAGTCCTTACTTTAATGCATTAAAGACAAATATGAATTTAAATGAACGCATCAGCTGAATTCAGAAATAGGATGATAAAAATTTCTTTGCCTTCAAATAATTTAAAATGAGAAATTAAAGGATGTATGCAAACAGAGGTTGTGTTTATTAGTGTGGGAAGTTACCTATGGAAAGTAATGAATAGGTAAGAAATTCTTTCTCCCCTCCTTTGTTCGCTGGTGCGAACCATTTTACGGTGGGAATGCATAACAGCAGCCTGATTTGTTGCTGTGTGGGAATGTACAAGCAATGATGAGCACTGGCAACAGGAGCTTTAGCCCTAATGCACACAGACACACACACACAAACACACACATATATACCTGTAGCTTTGTTTTAACCCCAAGTTAAGCATGGCCTACTCACTTAAAATAGAAATGACAGCTTTACAATTTTATCATCTGAGTTCATAATTGATCACAGATTGAGATGTTTGCTGGACATTTAAACGCTTGCAGTTCTTTTTTGGTAGTCCAACTTCAATTGTACACATATAGCTCAAACTTTTACCTACTACATTGTTTTGTTCTTTATAATGCCTTGTCCTATTTAAGGAGAAAAAAATGAGTGTTATTCATTATATTTACTTTACAACCATCTATAATCCAACAATATAAACAGTATGTTTCTATCGATCCATGCTTAATATAAGGGATAGTATTCCTCAGTTACCTATCAATTATATATATATATATATATATATATATATATATATATATATATATATATATATATATATATATATATATACAGTACAGACCAAAAGTTTGGACACACCTTCTCATTCAAAGAGTTTTCTTTATTTTCATGACTATGAAAATTGTAGATTCACACTGAAGGCATCAAAACTATGAATTATCACATGTGGAATTATATATGGGATTATATACATAACAAAAAAGTGTGAAACAACTGAAAAATGTCATATTCTAGGTTCTTCAAAGTAGCCACCTTTTGCTTTGATTACTGCTTTGCACACTCTTGGCATTCTCTTGATGAGCTTCAAGAGGTAGTCACCTGAAATGATCTTCCAACAGTCTTGAAGGAGTTCCCCAAAGAGATGCTTGGCACTTGTTGGCCCTTTTGCCTTCACTCTGCGGTCCAGCTCACCCCTAAACCATCTCAATTGGGTTCAGGTCCGGTGACTGTGGAGGCCAGGTCATCTGGCGCAGCACCCCATCACTCTCCTTCTTGGTCAAATAGCCCTTGATGCCTTCAGTGTGACTCTACAATTTTCATAGTCATGAAAATAAAGAAAACTCTTTGAATGAGAAGGTGTGTCCAAACTTTTGGTCTGTACTGTATATATAGTCATTTTGAAAAGCTGCGGATGGTTCATGTGTTTCGCAGAAAGCAGGGGTTAGCATTCACATACCCATGTTCAGAAAAGAGCCAAGACTGATCCCTCACATGTTCTTTCTCTTTTCCTCACTCACTCACACTCTCTCCTTCTCTCTCATTCATTCTCATTCCTATAGAGCATTTAAAGATTGATTAATAAAGCCCTCAAAAGTGGCAGCATTTAGAGTGTGTAAATGGCTGTTGTTTGTGCTTTGTAGGAAGAGGAGGAGGAGGAGGAGGCAGAGGGCTCGCCCGAGGAGGACTAAACAACCACATCATTTTACCTCTACCTCATCCAGCTGTCAGCTCTCTTCAAGGGAAAAGACTGCCTTGACCACTGCCTTGTTGTTGGTTTTTTTTTTTTTAGGTTAATTTTTGTTTGTTCTTGTTTGTTTCTTTTGTTTTGGTTTTGTTTTTGTGATCAGCACACAAAACCTCATAGCATGAACTCGGGGCAAAAAACACAAAAACACAACAACAAAAACAACAAAACACAACCATTGTGCAGAATTATGATTCTGCTCAACTCCGCATTCCAAACTGCTGTAACACAGAGGTGCAGGGTTTAGCCATGTTGGATGTGCTGCTGTTGCTGTTGCTCTTGCCACACACACACACACACACACACACACACACACACACACACACACACACACACACACACACACGCACACTCAGATATTTCAGGCATTCTGCAAACGAGAAAGAAAACCTGGTTTAGTCATTTGAAAAGTTTGTGGTAGAGCCTCCAACAGATACAGCGACTCCATCTCAAGCGCACATACATGGAGAAAGCCCTTTATTTCTGTGTCACACCACCAAAGACAGGGGAGAAACTGAACAATTCTGGTTTTATCGATTACATTTTAGAACAATCTAAGATGCAGCTTTTTATCTTGACCTCTGAGAAAATTCCAGGTTAAATTATATTATAGATTATATTATTATGAGAGGTTATAATTGTAGGTTATATAGTTTTGTGATACCTTGAAATGAAAGAAAAATGGTCTGGTGTCACTAATAATGAAGAACATTGTGCTTAATGTACTCAGAATAAAATACACTAAAGAATAAAATACAAGAAAAATAATTATGTACAAAAACGCCCCAATGCAATTATGTAGACTTTGTATAATGCGTACAAATACTAGAACGTCCTTATCACTAATCCTTATCATCGAGCAGCTCCATAAAGCAAATTGTGAATATTTACACATGCACATGAGTACAGGATGTTAATAAATAGTATTTTAGAGCTTTTCAGGGTAATAAAAAGTCACAATTGAAGGCAAATAATATGAAATTTGGATCATAAAAAGTCTCAATTGAAAATTCTTCACTAAAAACACAATTAAGCTTTACTATATTTGCCTTAAAATAAGCCCAGAGTTTGTTCAATTTAATACTGCAGACCTCTTTTTGTGTTGGGGGACAAAAAAGACAGAGTTGGTTTGGTGTGTTTTCCCAGCCTGTCTTCGGTGGTGAGCTTAAAAAAAAACGAGACAAAATGTACTCCTGCAAAATGTAAACGAGACACAAAAAGTCTCTAACAGTACTACAGAACAATCATGACGCAATCTACTGTACATACACAATCCTGGCATCTTCTTAACCATACTACATGTATAGATTTGTTATTGTGTTTCAATCTGTTTGATCTCTTTTGTAAAAATATAGCTTTAAAAAAGACAATATTCAATACGTTCACATAAAGGGAAGTATGTCATCACATTCTGACTCAAAAACTGAACCTCAAAAAAAAAAAAAACGTAATTCACAGGAAAGAAACCACACTATACCTCAAGACACACAAGATACATGAAGCACAGTGACCTTGGAAGATTTCAGGGCTTCGATCCCATCGGCACTGTTGCCCATGAAATATCTCCTCACCATATCAAAGCTACCTCCGATTTCTTCACCCAGCGAATCAGCTTGTGAGACACACGCTGCTATAAACTACTCATTACTCAGCAGGGGATGGCAGTGAGTGCCAATGTAAAAAAAAACCTTCTCTGAATGCCTGTAATGATAATGTGTGATGGCACAGAGAAGCTCTGCAAATGATATGTGAGAGTCAGGCAGGTGATGACTGAAATCCGAGGTGTGATTGGATTCCAAGATGAATTCCAAGCAGCTAAGGGAATATGTACTGTTTTTTTATTGTTTCCTTTTTTTTTAACACTTTCATTTACCTGTTATATGTAATACAATTCTTTTCTTTCTCTGCAACTGGGGCATCGGTTTTACATCAGTTAACTTGAATATGTTTTGTACTGATTTACTCAATTGTTTATGGATCAAAAGCTTGTATGACTCTAAATGATATTGCAAATGGGTTTTCTCTGCTTCTCTAATTTTTTTTTTCTCTCCTCTTAGCGTTTTAGTGTAGATTTTTTTTCTAATATACATATTATTCAGATATGTACCTCAAAAAAGAGAAGAAAAAAGGACTAATAATCAGTTGACAAATACCTACCTCCGGTCTTAAAAGATTTCACAATTTCAAACAATGCATGCTGATTTAAAAAAAAAAGGACTGCACAAAATCCATGCTTTAGCAACTTTCAATTTGAATCAATTTTAACTTGTTTGGGGGAGAAGACAGTACAAAAACTTGATCATTTTCAGGTAAAAAAAAACAAACCAATATATATATATATATATATTATACAGTACAATATATATACAGTAATCCCCTGTTTATCGCGGTTGTTACGTTTCGAAACCACCCACGATAAACGAAAAACCGCGATAAATGTACGCCGACCCATTATTTTATGTATAGAGTACTGTAGTGTATTAACATTTTACTTCATTTTATAATGAATAATATTTTTATTAATACATTTCTATATTTCAACATAAATCTTCTTAAAAAAAATTCCCTATAAGTGTTTCGGTCTATCGTGCTGTCGGCGAGAGACCGGAAAAATCAGCCAAACAAATTAGTTATGTGGCAAATGCAATTCCGCGATAAACCGGGGGTGCGAGATATATATATGTTTTGGTTTTGTATATTATATACATGACTATGTTTTTGAAAGATTATTAGATATCGAGATATACTTGATTAGCAAGTTTTGTGTCTTTTACTCAAATGTGATTTTCTGTTATTGTCATGTGGTTCAAGCAGGTTTATATGTAATATTTCATATGTAGGGAGATGTTAGACCTTTTTCAACCTATTGTCATAAAAACCTTTGAACCGTTAACTGGTATTCTCAACTGGGTCTGAGGTAGAGCCTCATGGAAAGCTAGTGGAACAGTGGACATGCCTATTTCATTGACACATTTATAGTTGTGTGGGGTGGCTACCTTTAGCATGGCAGCTGCGAACCAACCTTAGATCTTGCTCAAGCACTGTAACGCTACCTAAGTTTCTACAAATTTAGCAATGCAAAAAAAATCGGCCTGAAAGTGTAGCTTACCTATGTGTAGGCATTAGTCTTTTGGCAGTTTGAAACTAAGGCTACATTTATTTTGTGACACATTATGAAGCAACTAATTGGCAGAAATAAGTTACCTTTTTTTTTGCATGAAAACATCTAAAAGCAGGAGGCTGTACACTGGTTGGGCAAAGCAGGTTCTAGCTTAGTGGTCTAATGCTACTCCTAATTCAAGTGACATTCATCGCTCTTACAGACCTAAAGCAGAGCGCATACTTCCTGCAAAATGGCACTTAGCTCAAATGAGCAAAATATTATTCTTCAGCTGGTCTCAATACTTAAAATGAGAGAGAAAATACAATCTAAGGAATTGTAAACTAGCCTGAAACAACACCATGCTTATGAATGTCTGTTCACTAGAAATATATCTATTTTGCAGTGCTCTGAGTTATGGAGAGAACTGAGAGGGTTTGCAGAGGTTTTGACATTCCTGTCTAAAGAAATGTAAAATTTTTATCCTTACATTTATCATGCTAAATTGACTAAATTTATGATTATAATTATCATAACTAAAATATTTCACTAGTTTAATAGGGTAGCCCAAGTGTATAACTCCAGAGAGCTGAGGCATGGATCAGAAACTAAAAGATTTTAGAATTTGGTACAAAAAGGGTAAAACTATTCACCATCAAACCCAAAGAGAGATGTAAAGGATGAACTGTATGTGTGATTTTAAATAATTTGGGACGAAGCATTAGTAGTAGAGATTTTGTCACACATTTACATACTTGAAGTAAACTCTATATCTGCAGAGAGCCATCATTTCTGAAACTGCACTGAAATATAGATTCTGTTTTATCTGCATTTACAGAAATACTGCAGATCTCTAAAACAACTTAGCATTTGAAAACATCATATAATGTATAGGGGGTTTATTTAGGCATTTAAGCGTGTTTCATTTTTGCTTACCCCTAACAAACATCTCTTTGCAAGAAGTATGTTCACTCCTTTAGAGAAATCATGAACAGAAAAGTAGACTGATCACTGTGATGCACATGTCTGACAATGTGTGTTACTGAAAAAAGTCAAAAATGTTCTTGAGTTTCGTCTCTTGACTTGATCTGTTGGTTTGAATGTGTATCCACAGGAGCCACTGTAAGTGCGCTTTCTGCTGTGGGTGTCTTAATGAAGTCAACTTTGATAACATGTTCTAGTACAATCGAATACACACTACTACCTCCAAGGGGGCCTCTTTTTTTTTACCTCATTATTCAAACTGCTTAAACTCAGTAAAATTCAGGTGGCTGACTCCAGGGAGAACATGTTTTATATATATATATATATATATATATATATATATATATATATATATATATATATATACATACATATATTTTTGTTCATATATCTATTTTTATGGGTGATATATTTTATAAGTCTCTTCATCTCTACCTTTCAGTCACAGTTGGACTGGACAGTTACCTTGTTCTAAAGCATTTTTCTATTCATTATTCAATGTTATGTAGTTTCATTATCTGTGGGAAGAGTAGGTCACCTGTTCTTGGCCTCCTCCCCTCTATTATATAACTTCAAATGTTTTCTAACATTTATAGCTTTCTCTGTTTCACCTAGTATTGCTGTCTATAATTCCACTTCAGAATGCTTGCCTGTTCAAAGATTTTATTAAATAAAATTCTCTTTATAGATCTTCACTGCCTTATTCAGCACAATAAAATGGGTGCTTGTGACCGCTGTTGTCTGTGATGTCTTTCGTCAAGCGGTGCTTTTGTATACGATTAATAAATAAGAAAAGGGTTCCTTAGGGATGAAAAAAATAAAACTGTGACAATAAATACATAATTTGTTTAGCTTACATAGATGATGCCCCCACAAGGTCATATTAATTTTATATAATATTAATTTTACACATGATTAACTTGGCACATTTTAATTTTTAATTCTTTTTCATTAGGAAAGTGATAAAACATGACAGCTATTTTTATTACTAGTCTGGTAAAACCACATGCAATATTCCAAACTGTGCTGTAGTCAAAACTTGTTCCACATTAGTGTACAAATGTACAGACGGGTAACAAATTAAAGGAAAAACCTTAAGTGTGGTTTTAAGGTGTTGACTCACCACTAGACACCATAAGAAATGTAGTGTGCCTTGGCACAGATTCTACAAGGTCATTGTGGATGAGACCACTTCCATAATACCAGCAAAACACCTCATGTTAACAGTCACTGTGAAAATTTTTACTGTGTGACATATGCACAGCAACATTATTAGAAAAAGCCCTATGTAGTTCTTAGTAGTATGTAGTAGTAATCACCAGCAACTTTCACATTCACTTAATACTTTTCTATTTTACCTTAAATATTGGAAACGCACAACCATCAGTCATTAAATGGATGCCTTAACCTTCATTTTCAACTCGTTCTACTGACTCCTTTCCCACTGATCCCAATGCATGTCATTTTAGTTCATGTTTTTATTGAACACTACAGTAGGTATTGGAGCAAGTCTTTGTGACGAAAGCTTCTGGCATCCAGCCCCAAACACGAACCATAGGTTCTTTTTTTTCTTGCTGCCTCGATTCAAAATTAAGTTAAACTGGGCCTGCTATGCATGCCACGGATCTTAAATGTAGCATGCAGTATACGTGACAGGAAGCATCTGCATTTGTTACCCATCCGATATGTGTGGACAGCTGTGTAATGCTAACATTTGTTAAACAGAATTTTAGATTCGGTTTTCATTTGAAGGAAAAAACTGAACAATCATATAATTACAGAATCTACTATAATATAATAAACATGCTAGAAAATAAATAAAGAAATCATAATTCACTATCGCACCCTTTGAGTTTTAAAGTCAGGGTTTCTACACATTTTTGTTTTAAAATTCAATACTTTTGGAAAAATATACAGACTTTCCTAAAGATTTTTTTAAGACAACATTTAACATCTGAAATAATGATTTTAAATTCCAACAGTAATGTGTGTTATGCTACAATCTCTGATGTGTTCTATTATATTACCAAATAATTGCCATAAGGTTGTAGCTACTGTAGCTCATACAAATTAATAACAAAACCAAACCACTTTAAATGCACAGCATTTTATTAAAACTGCCGTTCTAAAACTGTGCAATGTTAATAATATATTAATTAAAATTTTAAACTGTAAACCTTCAATCTTACAGCAACAGCAGGATTGTTCTTGTGCAATTCTCTCCATTTTTGCTTTCCGTCCACACTGTGACAAGGTTTTTTCATTTTGTTCATGCGCAGTACAAGAACGTAAGCTTTTTCAGACATTTCAGTGTGGATGAGCAACTTTTTGGAAACAAAAGTGTAGACAAAAAAGTTTTAGACAAAAACGCTGTTTCAAATGTATCCAGATTAGTGTAGATGTAGCCTTTGTTTTATAAAATTGTACAAATTCTTAATTTTATATTTTAGAAAACCGAATAGAGCAATAGTATGGAAATGCAAATATTTTTTAATACTCAGTGTTCTTCTTTCCATACTAATTCAGACCTGGAAATCACACAAACCAAATTTTAAGCTTTTTCATACTTTTTCAAAATGCGTAGAAAAACTGTCATACATACAAAACTTCAACAAAGAGGGGTTGGTGGTTGGTCTAATAGGCTGTTGTCAATCCTTCTTAGAGATACTTCTTTGGGGAATGCATCTTCTGTGGACAAAACAATGGTTCTATATTGCAGTCTTACTTTCCTTTTTTCAAGCAAATATGTTTTGCATGCAATAGGCAATAGTGTAAATTATTTTATCTATTTATAAACATCTCAATATTATAAAATTGATCATCCTTCCACAATAATTCCTGTTTCTTTACACATCCGTAATAAATTGTTGAAAATAACAAATATCTTTTGTGTTTTGCTGTACTACTCCTTCTCTTTATCTCTCTGTCACCCTTGCTGAGGAGATACGGCCCACCCATATGCCCCTGACCTTTGTCCATTGTGGCCCCAAAGAATGGGAGGGAGGCCCACACTTCAAAGCCACACCAATCCTTGTGCAATGGCAGGGAACATTCACTCATTCAAAGCCCCTTCTTCTTCAAAATACTTTCTGCTCACTTTTTAAAAGTCCATCATTTGTGAACAGCATATATCATACAGCTGCTTACCAATTTTTCCAGACTGACCCATGAGGAGGAAGGGAAATGAGAAGCAGGGTGGGAGGCGACAGTTGAAGAAGAAGGAGGAGGTGGGAACAAGCTTGCCGTCTGGGTGGAGAGGGAGTTAACTGCTACCACAACCACATTTTGAGTCTTTCCACCTCTTCCTCTTTTCCATGAAATGGGGTTCCCTTTCTGTATAACCACAGAAAGTCCATTGCCTTCTTCAGCTTCAAACACACACCAACATGCCAAGTAGAGAACCCAGAAAACCCAGAATTATTGCATGCAACATATAAATATTAGGTAAAGAACAGTTCAACTACGTTGTGCAACAAACAGTGTAAAACAACTACTCCAATGTAAGTATCTAAAAATGTAACAAAAAATTATCAATATGCACACTATACTTTTTTGAATACAATTTCATTCATTCTTTTCATGATGGTTTACCTGTACTATATATATATATATATATATATATATATATATATATATATATATATATATATATATATATATATATATATATATATATATAAGGCCTATGTTTGTTCCAGCACGTCAACGCCCCATGCACTGAGCTCCATTAAGACATGTTTGCCAGGGTTGGCATGGAAAAACCTGAGTGTCCTGCACAGAGCCCTGACTTCATCCCCAACACTTATGGGATGAACTGGAAAGCTGATGCATCTGAGGCCTCCACACCACAAGTGACTGAGAACATCAGTGTCTGATCTGGCTAATGTGCTTGTAAAATCCATTTATCCATTTTAAAACATTTATGTGACCACATGAGTTTGACCATATAGTGTATATGTTAGTATTTCTTTCAGTGGTGGCAGAATGACGTTGAAGACTGAACTGTGTTTGTAAACTTGTCAAAACTTTGCATCAAAATCCAGTGCTAGCGAATAATTTACCCTGACAGGATTTTCCGGAAAAAAAATGTATCATATAAAATATGTACCAATCGATTTGAATAATTTAAGGAATATGGTTCAATATTTGGATTTTGGATTTAGTTGAAAGTCAGACTCAAAACAAATACATCGGCTGTGAAGGAAACGCACTTCTGAATCATGGGGCCGACTTGCAGTCAGAAATAAATGTATCTAGTAACTGTTGTTACTGTTACTGAACAAATGAAACCGCTGAGTGAAATACAGTAATCCCCCGCTTTACCGTGGGTTGAATTTCACACCCCCGGTTTATCGCGGAATTGCATTTGCCACATAACTAATTAGTTTGCCTGATTTTCCCGGTCTCTCGCAGATAGCACGATAGACCAAAACACTTATAGGGAATTGTTTTTATGGAATTTGATGTTGAAATAATGAAATTTATTCATAAAAATATAACTATTCATTATAAAATGAAGTAAAATATAATACAGTACTGTATCCATAAAATAGCATTTTTGGGGTGGCGTCTGTTTATTGCGTATTTCCGTTTATCGAGAGCGGTTTTGTAACTTAAAACTGGGGATTACTGTATACAAACATAGTCTTACTGCTCTTTATCTCCAATTAGTCAACCAACATGAAAGTGAAAGAAATCTTCAAAGAAATTCACCAAATATGTATTTTACTTTTGTATACTTTGTGAAAACACAGAATATATTATTATTATTTTTTAAATTTTGGGATTGCAGCAATGAGCACCAAACCATGAAAGTTTTATTTCCATTGCAAATGTTCCTGACCAAACAAAAGCTAAAAAGGTATTGCTCTCATTTCAGTTGTTAGTTGGGTAAATAAAACATTAATACAGTTTTTGTTTCTATTCCTCATTACTGTTATTATTATATGAAGGGACATTCTGTGCCATCCAGATAAGGATGGGTTCCCCTTTGAGTCTGGTTACTCTTAAGGTTTTCTCCCCATAACATCTCAGGGAGTTTTTCTTGCCACTGTCACCACTGGCTCGCTCATTAGTTATAAACTACAAGGCACATTTATATAAATTACAATTGTACAACCTCTTTAGCACTGTAAAGCTGCTTTGGGATAAAGTCCATTGTTACAAGAGCAATAAAAATAAAACTGAATTGAAATAAATTGAATATGAACTCTACACAGTTGAAAAGACTTTTAGAAAGAACAGTGAAATAGCATACTGGACACACACACACACACACACACACACACACACACACACACACACACACACACGCATATGTACACAAATCAGAAATATATAAACTGAAAGTAGGTGCTCTGTCCCTTTCTTTTTCTTTGCTCCGTCTTTTCCTCTAAGGTGAGCTGTTGCACATGTACTTAATTGGCTGTTTCCTGTATCTTCTACTCTAAAGGATGTCCGTCCTCTTCGCTGAGCAAATAAAACACACTTCCTGCTCTGTGTCTGCATGCAGCTGCTGCCGAGCTCTGGCTCAGGCTCAGCTTTCACACACCCTCCTGATGCAATTCAATTGCTGCCACGAGCTCCATGAGCCCCAGGAGTAAAACAGTGGAGCGCTTCTTCGTCCCAACATTTTCATACAGTTTACTCAGTCTGCAGGTATTTTACATAACTATTAAAATAAAATAAAAAATAACAGCTGGGCCTTGCTTCTCAGCATGACTGCAGGATTTTGGTTGATGTGTAACAGAATAGGAATAATTAATTTATGTTGTGTTTATAAGACTGGCATGTGACGAGAGACATTTTACACTCCTGTCCAGTAAGAACTCTTTCTCCTCTTCCATCAGGCTAGACTATTGTATATTTGTCCAATTTCAGATAACAGATAACATAACAGATATTTATGATTGACCTTGAAATCATACATGCTATAGCTGTTCTTTTAAAGATTTCAATTGTAGACTAATTTTCAATTAAGTAGCAAACAATAATGAAATGAATAATTATTTGCCAAACGATTGCAAACACACATTTGTCAGTTCATGTGAGTCTGAAAATACTGAGTTGCAATATTTATATTTAGTTTTTGTTGTTCTTATTTCAGCTGGCTTGAAGGGAAAGCCTGTTACTAAAAGGAAAGTCTTGCTAAGTCATAAGCAGCAATACTGTTTGTAACAATGCATGGGTTTTTACTGCATGATTAAGGCAGACATTTGCGGTGTAAAAATAGGATATAACCTTCTCCATTTGCACTCACATGCACACACACCCTGCACAGCCACTTCCCAGCCTCTTGAGTAAATATTTAACCTCAGTATCCCTCTTGGGACTTTCAGGAAGTTTGACTTCTGTATCTCCTTGAGGGAGGACAAAAAAAAAAGACAATGAGTAGCGCCACATGACTCATACTTCACCCAGTTCTCCTTTTTCACGTACATGACCTCTTCCAGTCATGTTTTTACATGGATTAAAAAACAAAGTCACTGTGTACTTTTTAATTTGAGCATTTGCAAAGTTAATGCACTAAAAGCAAAGCTAATGTTTTGGTAAAGAAGCTTCAGTAATGATGTTTCAGGTTTGGATGAATAGTTGAAGTACTGAGATTTCATCTCTGAAATCAGAGGAGGTATCAGAGAAAAAAAAGAATCATGTGCTTAGGATAAAATCCCTCCATTTCTTATTGATTCCAGCTATTCCTGGCAGACAACAGTGGCTTCTTGTGACCCAAACTGTTGAAATGGCAGTTACTTAGGAGATCAGTGTGAAAGTGCATTTCCCTTGCACTTAATTCTGATCAAGAACACAGCTTTTTAGTGGCTGCATGATAGGCAATTGATCTTTTTTTCCCGCTGTCTGCCTCTGCTGAGTGTCTGGGATATGAGGGGGATCCACAGGGGCGAGTGGGGAAGTCCCTTCTGAGGCTACGCTGTGTCTGGGTGCTTCCTACAGCAAGTGTTTAAAATTACCCTTGTGGGTGTCTGCCTGTGAGGAAGACCAGAGCTTTCTTTTGTCTTGTTGTCCACCGGGAGAGGAATTAAGACTAGCCATTCTGGCCCCTAGTAGGGTCACAACAGCATAATAAAAATAGTTATATAAAGACTATTTTGGGTGCATGAAACAAGCGGATATATGCTTCTGTATATCCTTATTGACCTGCGCATCTTATCTCATAATTTACTATTCACAACACAGTCCATCTCATCATCCCGGGCATTAAAGCACACTACTGAGCAGATATCCCTAAACATGGTGCAATGATTCTTTTTTAATGTTTTGATACAGATGAATGGCTTAAGAGAGGATGTCAACCTTTCTTCATCTATTTCCTCCCACCTATCTATCAAAATGAAATGTCTAGAGTTCTTCCTTCCTTCCCCCCTTCTCTGTCTTTTTCTCTCACTCCAGTCTGTCTCACACAGGAAAAAGGATGTCTGATTACCAGTTACCTGGTGATGGAGCACATCCATGCCATAGACCCTGTTTGGGAAAGCAAAATAGGAAAGAATAAAAAGAACTGGAAAAAAGACACTTCCTAAAGGTGCCCTGAGCACATGAGTGCTGCCTTTTATTCTTTCGCAACACTATAGTTTGAAGTCATTGTGACCGATCGTGAATCTTCTTAGTACAAATAAATCAATAGGTAGTTGAAAAAAATACTTATACGATTTTCTTACACCTAAAAGATGAAATTAACCCCTTTAAATGTCTCTGTAGAAAATGATTTAAATTAGAAACTCCCTTAATCATTTAAAATAACTCAACAATTCATCATTACAAAATATATTCTAGAGTCATTTTCTAGAGTTTTTTTTAGAAGGTTTTGCCATTTAATACAGCACACCATGACAAAATATGCATGTAAATAAAATATACATGAAGTAGCATAACCATTTTTATTGTTATTGTTGTGATTGTCTGGCATGGGATTGCATATGCAGATGAAGGTGGATTTGCCTTAAGGTTGAATTTTGTAACATTCAGTTAAGGATATATGCAAGAATATGTAAATACATCATTTTTATCTTAATCTATCATCATTTTTTCATTCGGTAAGTGCTTTATGCTGGTCAGGGTCATTGTGAATTGTCAGAAGCACTAGGGGAAATACCTTGAATGGGTATGCAGGGCTCTGTACACACAAACCCATACTTTATACACACACACATTTCAAATCTCTGAATTCACAAATGGGAATGTTTTTGGGAGATGAAATTAAAGAAAACTCATACAGACAATGATAGAACATGCATAATTCCTAACAGACAGTAACACAAGCTCAGGATCAGCAACGTTAACCACTGTGATGAAGTTACATATGCAAATTATAAAGCTTCTATTTGTTTACATGCCACATACCATGTCCAAGTATAATCTGCTTGTTTAACACCAAGGTTTTACCTTTTGCAGACATTGCTATTTTAGTAGTCAAACTTTAACATGCCTGTTCTGATGTATAAATAAAGTTACACAATCTAATAACCAATCTGCTGTTGTAGTGTTATTATAGAATGATTATACTATTTTTCATATTTTAATTATATTGAGTAAGAAAGTAATTAAATAAAAGTCTTGAAAAATGTGCTACTCGTTACTCTTATCTATTACTCTGATATAAGCACAATGTCCCCTGATGCCTGCACCTGTAAGAGAACATGATCTCAAATAGTATTAAAATCTAATGTAATCTAATGGTATGTGAAAATGTCCATGTGCAGACAATCTGTTTTGAAAACAAATGAGAAAAGCGTGAAAAAAGTACATAAGTAAATGTAAGTAATCACTTAGATCAATTTATTAACATAAAAAATGTTAAACATTTTACATAGAATAAAAATTTAATATAAATGATTACATTTTTGTAAAGTACCGTACATATTCACAGAGGTAAAAAAAAAATCCAAATCACGTTTTAGTTACTTTCCTTCCATCAAAAAAAAAGATGGGGAAATATTAACTAATGCTTACAGCTTTATTCCTTTTTTTCTCAGATGTTAGCTAACACGAAGATCCTGACCGTACATTTCGGGCTTAAATGCTAATAACTAGCTGTCACAATTCAAATGATCATGATGAATACAAAGTGCACAAAGCATCAGATAGATTACAGTGATGGGTATTAGGTCTTTATTCTCACTGTCATGTATGTTACAGGTCAGATTGAGAGCAATGCCTTGAAGCTGTCTGATGTTAAAAAGTTCTGACTTTGCAAATATATGATTATAGAGAAACATAGTGAGTTTTGAAAATGTTGTAAGTAAAAGCCTAAAAGGATTAGGGGAACAAAGAACTCAAATATAGTACAGATACTGTAATCTGACTTGATCGTTATTATCTCACACATCTTTCAGCTGATTTGATTGGATATGACAATGTCAGGTCCAACCATGCCTTTTAATAATGTATTTATTTAAAATTAATGCTATTTTATGCTTGTGGACAACATGCCAAAAGTATTTATCTATGATCTTAAGTTTTATATTTGCACTTAGTGTATGATGAATGAGCAAATATGTTATAATATAATAATATGTGAATATCTGTCCCCACTAATGCCAGAATTTTCTTCTCATATATGCACCATTTGACTTAAACATAACCTGTGCCACCGTATATACTGTATATACATAAGGAGTAACATGGTATTTGTGATTTATATTTGAACTGTTCTCCATAATATGATTTAGATCAATGTGAGTGAGTCACAGTACATTAAAATGGCAGGTTGTATAACTGAGACCTCATGCCCTAGACGAAGGGCGGGACAGGAGTGTGTCTATTTTCCCTTGCTGGTGTATGTGTGTTTTTCATAGATCTGTCACTAAGACCTGCAGGTATATGTAAACAAATATAAAATGAACAAGTCTGAGAGCTTTTGTGTGCGTGTATGAGGTTAAATATTTTTGGAGACCTTTCCTATGGTGAGTGTATGGCAGTAAATATCTGAATCACACAAATATGTGTTTGTGTACAGGACGGTTGATATGAATGGCGGTGAAGGCATGAATGACTCAGAGTGGCTTCATCATGATGAATGAAAAGGCAGTGTTTCACTCTATTCCACAAAAATGAACAGGATGTCAGTGAAATGTTTATGAATTGGATTGTTTATGAATCACACACGGCTACCCGTGTGTGTGTGTGTGTGTGTGTGTGTGTGTGTGTGTGTGTGTGTAGTACAAGCGCTCCTGTTCGAGGGTGTGCCTGGCTTTACACTGTCCCTGAGTCACGTTGGCGGTCCTGACTCATCTAGCCGTCACTGCCTGTGGGCTCGCGTGCCACCACACACAACTGGGCCATGCTTGTGTAGTCATCGAGGAACGATTTCCTCTTCTTTCTCCTGTCTCTGTCTTGCTGCTTTCTCTGGATCACACACTCTGTGACTCATTTTGGTTTCATTTTGCTGACCCCCTCCACTCTCTCTCGCACTCACTCTCATTCTCCCCACTTTTTTTTCCCTCCCTGGTTTTGTAAATGACCTCATTTTAATGAAGCACAGACTTGGCGGCGAGACCAGACCGCACGGCTGGAGCCTCCCTCTCTGCTCGCTGTTCACCACCATCATACACACTCGACGAGCTGCCTGAGACTTGAGTAGCTCTAGAGTTTCATGACAAATCTTTGAACATGGTCCATACCTAATGGCAACAATACCACACATAATATAACTTCCCCCCCATGTCTGCATGGCACTTGAGAGTGTCTCATAAACTATAAGTATCTATACATTTTTCCATACCGCTTAGTATGTCATGTGTCTGGCTGGTTGTTCCAGAGGGCACAGCAGTGCCATAAAGCTGTTCTATAAATGTCTAGTTATTTGTTGTTAAGTGGTTAATACACTCAAAATGGCTGTTCTTGTGCAGGGTCAAACAATTGGGTGACTGGTGAGAATGCAATGTCTGCAGAGAGCAGCCGTTTCTCCAGACTTTGAAGCTTTGGTTATGGTTTCTGCTGAAGC